>NC_034191.2:39224994-39349994 GCF_002021735.2 Oncorhynchus kisutch
ATGTATCCAAATAAATGTCACTAGAAAACAGCTTAAACAAACGCAAATGCAGCTACTTTGCTGTTATTCTGTCTGCACTGTTTGACGTGACTGTAAGTTAGCCGTAGTTGACTAGCTAGCAAGCAAGGGATAAGAATGTTGCCAGCCAGTATGGCAGTAGACAACTTAGAACAAACAACTTGGCATCCATAGATATAGAACAAAAATACTTGACGATAGGGTCGCATCTCTGGCAACCGAACCAATAGAACGAACGACTAGCCGGCTTGGGTAGCAACCCTAGATTTATGTCGGGACTATATCTCATGGAAGGATGAAACAGTATGAATTAATTCATAAAAAGTGTTTTTTATAAAAAAATATGTCAATCATTATTTGAATATGTTGGTAACCCGTTGTGTAAAAGTGATAACGCCCCCGAAGCCGGTGTTTGGAGGATATATTGGCACGGTTGGACTTTGTCTCGGGCCTAACAACACCCGTGCCAATATATCCTCCAAACTCCGGCTTCGAGGGAATTATCACCCAAGTGGTGCAGGTGTGTGTTGAAACTGAGGGCCAAACTCTAAGAAAAAAGGTGATATCTAGAACCTAAATAGGTTTTTCGGCTGTCCCCTTAGGAGAACCCTCTGCACTCTGAGAAAAAAAAGGCACCCAAAAGAGTTCTATCGAGAACCAAAAAGGGTTCTCCTATGGGGACAGCCGAGGAACCGTTTTGGAACCATTTTTTTCTGAGAGTGCAGAGCCAGAGCTAGAAGATTGATAATGACATGATAATACTCAGCTCAGCCAGTGCCTAAACTTACAAAGTGTCTCAGAGTAGGAGTGCTGATCTAGAATCAGGTCCCCCCTGTCGATATAATCTAATTCAGTCTGGTCGAAAATACAAAACTGATTCTAGATCAGCACTCCTACTATGAGATGCTTTGTAAACAGAGGCTCTGATCTCAGAACAACAACCAACAGGGATTTTTTAAAACATTTAAGCAGGGAGTCATGCTGAGACCAGTCTCTTTCGCAGAACACATCAATAAACAACAATTACAATATACATATCTATAAACACATCAATTACACTATACATATTTATATACACATCAATTACACTATACGTATCTATATACACATCAATTACACTATACATATTTAAGGAATTGTGGGTATCATTCCACATGAGGCACAAAAAAACTCAAACAGATTTACTTAACTCGTTAGAGAAGGAAGGGATCTCCGGGTTAGCCATCCCTGAGTCTGGGTCTGGTAACTTATACGTCTGAAGGTTAACAATGGGGTAAGGTATGGTGGAAGTTTATGCAAGAGGGCTTTATAGACAAAAAGAGCTCAATGCATCGATATAGGAGACTTCAAAGAGGGCCGGGCTACTTTCTGATACAAAATGCAATGATGCGTACGGAACCTACCGCCCGTAATAAAGCACAAGGCACTATGATGAACTGCAGCCAATGGCTTCAATACAGTGGCAGCTGCATTCACATAGACTGTATTGCCATAGTCAACATTTTACTTATGATTTAACCTTTAATAAACTCGTCAAGGTATGGTCAATAAGCAGAATGAATGTTGACTGAATTATATGTTTTCTGCTATTTAATCAAAGACCTGTTCCTAAAGAGGAAGCCTATTTTAAATCTTAAATTCTTCATTTCTAACTCATCAACATGCTTTTTGAAAGATAGCTTTTTGTCAATCCAGATGACAAGATATTTATAAGCGGGGACACGATCAATGAGGGCACCAAACAACATTAAGCCAGCATACTACTGCTGGCGTGCTTCCGAAGCTAAGCAGGGTTGGTTCTGGTCAGTTCCTGGATGGGAGACAAGTGCTACTGGAAGTGGTGTTGGAGGGCCAGTAGGAGGCACTCTTTCCTCTGGTCTAAAAAATATTCCAATGCCCCAGGGCAGTGATTGGGGACACTGCCCTGTCTAGGGTGCCGTCTTTCGGATGGGACGTTAAACGGGTGTCCTGACTCTCTGAGGTCATTAAAGATCCCATGGCACTTGTTGTAAGAGTAAGGGTGTTAACCCCAGTGTCCTGGCTAAATTCCCAATCTGTCCCTCAAACCATCACGGTCATCTAATAATCCCCAGTTTACAATTGGCTCATTCATCTCCTCTCCCCTGTAACTATTCCCCAGGTCATTGCTGTAAATGAGAATGTGTTCTCAGTCAACTTACCTGGTAAGTAAGTAATTTATTTTCCATAAAATAATGGAAAAATTAAAGGGTGAGGATTGTCTGACCTCACCACTATGACCCACAGGATAACCCTTAAGATTTAAGCTTCCACAGCCGGCACCTGGAACCTCCATCCTTTAAGACTGGATACGACATGGATGGATTGATTGATTGGAACATAGCCTCTATGTTCAGGCTTCTATTTTGGCTAAGCTCAAAATGTATACAGGGAATGTGACAATATGACAGACTAATTTGATCGTAACAAATTATACCTAGTAATGAAAATCGATAACCCTTGAGAGTGATATCAACAAAAGGAATGAACCAATCGATGAAATCATGTCCGATATTCAATATAAAGTGTATAGGTCTGGTGGATATAGTTTCATGTGGGCCTAAACTACATCGCAAAGTTGCATGCATAGTTAAGTTCTCGTTCTCAATTGAGTCTGGAGATAAATGTTATGAGGTAAAAGTACATTAGTAGGAGTAGCTCTTGTTCCAAACTCTCTCCCTCCCTCTTTTCTCCTCTCTATCTAATCTTTACTCCACTCTACCCCATTTCCCTCTCTCTCTTTCCTTCCTTTCCTCATCTCTCTCCTTTCTCCTCATTTCCTCCACTCCCTCCCTTGTTTCATCCTCTCACTACTTTCCTCCTCTCTCTCCCTCCTTTCCTCATCTCTCTCCTTATTTCCTCCACTCCCTCCCTTGTTTCATCCTCTCCCTCCTTTCCTCCTCTCTCTCTATCCTCCCACAGGCCAATCGAGCCAGGCTGAATGGCATCACGGAGGTGCCATAAATTGTTGCCACTCCTCTAATTACAGCAGCAGTGAAGGTGAGCCGAGCCTCTGGGCATCTGTTTCAACAACATGACACAGCCCAGGATGAGTTATACTTTCTCACAAAAACCATGGACAGAGGGGCAAAGGAGGTGCGGGACGGGAGGGACACGGGAGAGTTGCAGGATGCATCTCATCGGTTTGTTATGGTATTACAACAACAGCAGATACTGTAGATAGCTGCTGGTGTAAATGTCTATCTTTATATCTAAGTTGATCTAACATCCTTTGGTCATTTGACTGTATTCGAATGCTGGGTCATATTCATCAGGGCTCACCGAAGAAAAACACTTCATATTGGACCGTTTCATATTGGACAAGTTCAGGTCGCACCTCCCCGTTTCTTCCTATTTTCTTCATTTTCGTGCCTAGTGAACACAACCCTGGAGTGACATAGAATGGAGGTGTAGTTTGAGTTGGTCTTCCTTAGTATTCACATCCTCTCCTCACTCAGACAGCCAGTCCCTCGAGTTAGGTATGTCCCTTAAAGTGAGGTGTGCTGGGGCAGACAGTGTCAGTGTGTCCGTGGTCGAGCTAATCACAACCTAATTGAGAGAAAGCACAACCAGCTTTCTGATGACCACACCTCTCTACCCATCTCTGCATCAGTCCATCTGTCTGTCTCTGCATCGGTCCATCTGTCTGTCTCTGCATCGGTCCATCTGTCTGTCTCTGCATCGGTCCATCTGTCTGTCTCTGCATCGGTCCATCTGTCTGTCTCTGCATCGGTCCATCTGTCTGTCTCTGCATCGGTCCATCTGTCTGTCTCTGCATCGGTCCATCTGTCTGTCTCTGCATCGGTCCATCTGTCCGTCTCTGCATCGGTCCATCTGTCCGTCTCTGCATCGGTCCATCTGTCCGTCTCTGCATCGGTCCATCTGTCCGTCTCTGCATCGGTCCATCTGTCCGTCTCTGCATCGGTCCATCTGTCCGTCTCTGCATCGGTCCATCTGTCCGTCTCTGCATCGGTCCATCTGTCCGTCTCTGCATCGGTCCATCTGTCTGTCTCTGCATCGGTCCATCTGTCTGTCTCTGCATCGGTCCATCTGTCCGTCTCTGCATCGGTCCTTCTGTCTGTCTCTGCATCGGTCCATCTGTCTGTCTCTGCATCGGTCCTTCTGTCCGTCTCGGCATCAGTCCATCTGTCTGTCTCTGCATCAGTCCATCTGTCTGTCTCTGCATCGGTCCTTCTGTCCGTCTCGGCATCGGTCCATCTGTCTGCCCTCCCCTTTCCTCTGAAGCTCACCTCCTCTGTCCTCTGAAGCTCACCTCCTCTGTCCTCTGAAGCTCACCTCCTCTGTCCTCTGAAGCTCACCTCCCTCCCAGCTGTGTCTTCCTGGTCTAGTGAAGGACTTCTATCAGAGTTGATGTAATCTAGACTCAGACTAGGATTTGCAGTGAACTGACATGGGATTTGGGGTTATAGTAGATTAAACACACCTGTGCATGCACATGCACACACACAAATACACGCACACACAGGCAAACACACACATGAACACGAGCACACAGGTGCACAAACAAACACACGCGCGCGCGCGCACACACGCACGTAAACACATGTGCGCACACACGCACGTAAACACATGCGCGCGCACACGCACACACACACACACTTACATATAGACACACACACACATACACACACCTGCCGGAGTGTCTGCAGCATCTCTGTGGCCTTGTCCTGTTTGCCTTGCTTGGCCATCAGCATCATCTCCTGGATCATGCCTATCCGGCGCTGGTAGGGCGGAGGGGACCCTCCACGACTCAGCCGGTCCCCTGACCTCAACATGAAGGAGGTGAAGAGGTCACCCCTCTCCTTGGTAGGGGTCCGTTTCCACCCGTGCTGTGGGCTGGGCCCAGCCTCTTGGCCCCCAACACCTTTGGTCTGTTTGGTGCCCATGTTTGGATGTTAGAATCTGCTGTAAGAAATGACTTGCTCCCTCCCCCCAGGCAGTCATGCAAGGCTGACTTGCATAAAAATATTTGTCTTTTTAACTAAACATTAAAACCTTGTACACGAAGTCAAGAGGCCTTAAAGTGGGCAGGACCTCTGGGTTCGTTCCCCACCTGACCAGTTGGACAACACACCTGTCCTCTAGTGAATGGTGCACTGTCCAGCTGTTAAGAGTACAATACCAGTTGGGGAAACAACCTCCAACACATGCGTTCAGATTTGAATAAAATGTCTAATTCGCATAATAAGCTTGAGCGAATTGGCTGCTACGTGTGCTACTATAAACACAAACAGACACGCACTCAACCCGGGACACAACCCAAAACTTTTGTTATGCAATTCGCGGAACATAGCCTATAAATAATTAAATGTTTTCCACAGAATTTTGTTAGGATAAAATTGTTAGAGCTAAAGAGCTAAGTGAAATATGATCAGCTATCTCTGCGCTGGGTTCTTTAGCAAAATATGAAACAAACGTTGCAAAAAAGCCTCGGGGTTATCCGTCTTCTAGACAACGAAATCATTTTAACGACTGCACTGTTTTAACAATCGGCTGGTAAAAGCCCCTCAAGTCGGGAAGAGCTCGGAGGATGATTCCCGCAGCATGGCCGCAAATACGGGGAGCAGCAGTCCCGCAGATCGCCAGCAAACTCCTGGTCAGATGCACTCGCTCACAGCGCTATCCTGGAGACGACTTCATTTCTGTCCTCCAAATATGAACAGTTATCCTCTGAAGGGCCGCTACTAAATTGATGTGACTGTCAGTGTTGCGAGTGCCTCCTCTCCTCCCGTCCACATTGGATTCCTCTTCCTCTTCCCTTTTAATCAATAATTCCACGCATTCTGCGTCTGTGCAGAAAAAGAAGGGGAAGCTAAACGTATGTGGTGGTGGCGATGGAGACAGGACATGGTAATGTCCGTTTGTTTATTCACCTCTGCCTCTCCAAATCACTCACACGTGATGTCAACCTTTTCCTTGGCAAGATATTGGCTTCGTTGTTGCTATATTCTATGATTCGCTCTTCGAGGCACGTCCTGTTAGAACGGTCTCGGCGGTGGCCGAGGTAGAGTCCGCGACCTGGTTGAAGGTGTCTCTTGTTGGGACTGAATATAGGCTGCGCACTGTCGGAGGAGCCGACCAGAGCAGGCGCGGTGTGTACAGCGCTTCTCTCCTCAAGTCCTCGCACTGAGAATGGGTTGGGCAGGCTACTCAACCCACTACAAATACGTCCTGCTAAGAGGATATCGCAAGGACTATAGCTAGGTCAACATCCTTTGCCTTTTCTTCTGAACGGTGAATGGGGATTGGGTAGGCTAATTTAGAGGCAGTCTACAATAACACAGTACTATGACATGCAAATACTTAGATAATATGACCTTGGCTTGTACGCTAACCACATTGCAAAAACGAGTTCAACAGCAACTTTTAGTCTCGTAATTGCAGTATTTCAAATGACATAAATCTGCTGCATTGGACTGTTCACGGGAAGTGCAAATCATTGAATTGCATTATATTGACCTCTGGTGTTGGCGGCGTAGATTGACATACTTGTTTTATTTTAGGGCCATGGTGTTTTATAGCATTATAGTGTAATATTAAACTATAGAATAGTATAGTATTTATGTAAATAAGTAGACTATTTCTCAGATTTAAAAAGAATATACTCACTGTCAGTTAGATTTGAAATGGGAGTAAGAATTATTCAATATACTATCAAATTACATTGTCATTTCATGTTCAGTCATTAAAACGGATCTCGCAATGATTAAGATGCGCAAGAACACAATTCCAGGTCAGATACAACAGGAAAGATAGGAGCATGTTTGTGGGGGTTTGGTCTAGCAGTGTGCAGCATAATCTAATCATATTCACCAGCTGTATATGCGAACCTTCCCTTGAAAGCAACTACAAGTATAGCAACAGTATGTGTGATACGTCAGCTGAGCTGGTTGCCCTACTCAAATGCATTAGAAAACTATTAAATTAACTTTCATCGTGTCGACCCATGATGACTTCAAACTCAAATCCGAGTGATTGCCACTGGTTACTATGGAACTAGATTTCTTTCTGACATGAGGTTTCTAGATGAACAGCAAGAGGGGTGGGTGTGGGGGGGGACGTATGACCTTGTGCTATCCTAACACGCTGAGTGCGCACAGCTCTGTCTCAGTTGCAGCGTCAGCCGAATGCCCCTCTCTCCTGCAAGGATAGACCAGCATTTCCCAAACTCTGTCCTTGGGACCCAAAGGGGTGCACGTTTTGGTTTTTGCCTTAACACTATTCAGCTTATTCAACTTTTCAAAGCTTGATTAGTTGATTATTTGAATCAGCTGTGTAGTGCTAGGGCAAAAAACAAAACGTGCACCAAGTAAAAAATATAAAAAATATGGGTTAGACTAACACAGTCACAATCAGCAAATGGACAATCTCTGAAATTGATGTTTATTTTTCTTTACAACTTTATTTTACAGATCATTCAATCATTGGACAGTAATTTCACAACACCCATCCAAAAGTTAGTTTCCTCCTTTAACAAGGCAAAATCTAAGTTTGAGACTTAAACCCACAGAACCGACTCAAGGGATGGATACTACAGACTAGGACAGCGTCGCAGCCAGTCAGTCTCCCAGACACCTCCCTCACCATGGTGAAATTCAGTAGGGCGCATCATGAAATGTTCCGATAAATGCATTGTGTGGAACAGACATGATTCTCTCATGTCGAAGGAGGAACCATGTCTGCTCTATGCATGACATTTATCTGAAACAGAACATTTGCACCCTTCTGAACCCGGCCCTCACATCAGCCAAACCTACAGTTGGTAACATCAACGTGGGTCACCATTTCTCCTGTATTCACTTTCTTATTACATTCAAAGGCTTCATCCCAAACCGCAACCTATTCCCTATACAGTGCACCACTTTGACCAGGGCCCGTGCACTTTATAGGGAATAGGGTGCCATTTGAGACACGGCCACAGGTTCTTTCCCTTTTCTAAGTTCCACCACAGGCCCCATCACAGAGGCTCACAGAAGTGACAGACAAGCCAAACACTTAGAGGAATTTGCAGAACACTATAGATCAGAGAGCAACATGAGGTCTAGACTTGACTGAGGACTCTTAAAGAGTAGGGCTACTATTGGACACGTTCTATTTGGATTTAGTAAAGTCCTTCCAAATGGTTTCCCACCGGGTCCGCTAATTTGAGCTACTTAAAAACACCAATAAAATACAAAGGAGACTGGCTTCAGACGTCTACCTCTGGGTCAAGCAACTACAGCTGAGAGAAACAATTGGCATATTTTATTCCCATAACAATACAAGCTAATACCATCAGTGCTCACCGAGCCATTCTGCCTACACAGAACGATCTCAAATCAACAACCTCTGTGACGGATCGCTTGTCCTTCTCCTTTCCACTAAAAAGCTGAAGTTTTCATTAGCTACAACAGTGTTGGGAGGACATGTTTTGTCCCCTTTCATTGAAAATCTAACTTCAATGTGTTCGATTAAATACGTTTCTTAATCTCAAATGAGGAAAAGTAGCAGAGGAAGGGTTTTGATCCGTTCCTAAGGATGGCTTGGCTGTTCGACTGCGCTGAGGGACGTGGCCCTGCTGCTGCGTTGCTTCAGAAGGTGTAGCCAGCAGGGGGAGCCTTGTCGTCCTTGTTGCTCTCCAGGGAGAACGGGGGGATGCGAACATCAAAGTGGGAGCCGTCCGTCCTCTCAATGCGGAACGTCCCCCTGCACAGAGAGAGCATCATTAGAATCTTGACCATCACACCTCTGTACTAAAATGGGAGAAAGGTTGATGTTATTTTTTTGATATTGGAAAGCTTGAGTTACTCTTGCGTTTCCGTCTGTTTTAGATTGTTTGATTACTTGCCAGTAAATCTGTGCAAGATTCACTCAAACGTCAATTAATATTTTAATATTTCCCCAGCTCATGTTTACGGGCAAGGACCAGGTTCAAATAGAAAAAACAACAACAATTTATTAAGTAATTTTCAGACCAGAACATCCATAAACCTGCATTTCAGGCACTGCAGTGTCTGCTGCAATACTCTTAACTCATGTTAATAACGCAGCTCCAACATCATGTTACTCTGTGTTGAAGTAGTTACCACATGTGTCCACTGGGTGCTTGAAGGGAAACATGGCTGCTGTACTGGAAGGCTGGCTGCTCTTTGGACAAGACTGGCTCCTGGAGACAACAACCATAGGTTATAGCCTCTACTCAGTCGTGGAAGTAACATACTGTATGAGTGGCTGTGTCAAATACATGCTTCCTCTGACCATAGATCCTCTCAGCCAATGAGCTCAGAGAGGAATTGAGGAAACAAGGACAGAGGAAGTGTTTTGGCATTTAGTAAGATTCAGACAGAGGTATTGAGAGTTTGTAATTCCGTTGTGTGGTGGCGGTTGTACTACTGACCCGACCTACGACCCCCCGGCCTCGGACCGTCTCCAGGGTGCCTGACAGGCTGAAGATCCTCCAGTGTCTCTCCCTCAGTTGCACCACCTCACTGCCCATGTTCTCCAGGCGGATGCAGTACCGCCACTGACACACACACCATATAAGCATCGGGTACACATTATGTTGCCCTTCTTACAGTCTACATTCGTACCCTTGACTGGATAGACGAGGCCTACATCATATATTGGTAAAAGCTCAAATTATTTGTCCTTTTTCAGGGAATTGTAAAAAGTAAATGCTACTTACCCAGTACACATGAGAATTTTGAGCATCCTGAGAAAGAAAATACTGTATTTATTGTGTGTGCGCGGGCAGATTCAAGATCATCATAAGAATCACACGACAGAGTGGGAGGACTCAGGGACGAGCAGAACATTATTAAAAGGGTTGAGTTATGGAAAGAGCTCATAGTACCTTGTATAATATTTATTTGATAGCAACTGACATAATTAAAAACAGAGTCTCTCAATGTCTTAACCTGTCCTCCCCTTCATCTGCACTGATTGAAAAAGACTTGAGGTGAAAACAATATGGTGGAAGAACCTGGTCAGTTCTTTCAGATCAGAGCACTAAAAAGAAGCTGCAAGGGGGGCTCCCGAGTGGCGCAGCAGTCTAAGGCACTGCAGCGCTAAAAGCGTCACTACAGACCCGGGTTGAATCCCGGGCTGTGTCGCAGCCGGCCGCGACCAGGAGACCCATGAGGTGGCGCACAATTGCCCCAGCGCTGTCCGGGTTAGGGCAGGGTTTGGCCGTCTGGGATGTCCTTGTCCCATCACGTTCTAGCGACTCCTTGTGGTGGGCCTGGCTCCTGCAAGCTGACCTCACTCGCCAGTTGTACGGTGTTTCCTCCAACTCATTGGTGCTGGTGGCTTCCGGGTTAAGTGGGCAGTGTGTTAAGGTCAAGTGCGGCTTGGCGGGGTTGTGTTTCGGAGGACGCATGGATCTTGACCTTCGCCTCTCCTGAGTCCGTAGGGGATTTGCAGCGATGGGACAAGACTAACTACCAATTGGATATCACAAAATAACAAATAAGAAGAAGCTACAAGGAGGGCAGATTTGAGAAAGAGCCTCATAGTCCAAACAGCGACATCATCCTTACCCTCATGCCCATGTAGAAGGGGATGACGGTGACCCTGATGTTCTCAGTCGTCTCTCTGTGCACGTCGGACAGCTCCAGCCAGGGATGGTTCTTCTCCTGCCATGCCTTCAGAGTGTCCCTCGCACTGAACGGGGGAGCTTGGGTGGCTGGACACACAGGATACTCAGTTTACACAGTTGTAACACACACGTGAATGCCCACAAAGTAACTGGATATATTGTATACTTTACAGTACCTGTGAATAAAAAAAAAATCTTTGAACACTTTATAGTACTACTGAATTTTTAAGTTGGAATTTGTGAATGTTCCAAAAAATGACTGGAAATGTACAGAGTGTAGAAAACAAAGGACACCGGCTCTTATCCATGACAGACTGACCAGGTGAAAGCTATGATCCCTTATTGATGTCACTTCTTAAATCCACATCAATCCGTGTATATGAAGGGGAGGAGACAGGTTAAAGAATGATTTTTGTTGTGTATGTGTGCCATTCAGAGGGTGAATAGGCATGACAAAAGATTTAAGTGCATTTCAACAGGGTATTGCAGTAGGTGCCAGGCGCACCGGTTTGTGTCAAGAACTGTAACGCTACTGGATTTTTCACGCTCAACCGTTTCCCTTGTGTATCAAGAATGGTGCACCACCCAAAGGACATCCAGCCAACTTGACAACTGTGGGAATCATTGGAGTCAACATGGGCCAGCATCCATGTGGAACGCTTTCAACAGGGGCTGTTCTGAGGGCAAAGGGGGGTGCAACTCAATATAAGGAAGGTGTCCTTAATGTTTTGTACACTCAGTGTGTACCATGCTGTACAATGAAATGACACGTGGAAAGCAGGGAGTGGCTGGCGCTTACCTTTGTCAGGGTTGAACATGAGGAAGCGCTCAAACAGCTCGTGCTGGATGGGGACCTGCTCTGTGGAGTTGTAGGGCAGGATGTCTTCATGACTCACATAGTCCAGACCTGAAACACACACATTGACAGCCAGGCAAAATGCCCAGTCAGTCAGGAGGATGACAAGGACAGAAATAGTACAAGAAAGTAACTAGGTTAGTTATACAAAATCACGTGGCAGCCAAGATTATTCGTGCACGGACAGTACCATTTCCTGATAAGAACTCAATGCATTTTTGTGGGTGGTGGGAAAATTCAAATGGTCCCCGTTTGAAAAGAAATCAAAGCACGTAGCCATTTACTACACAGGGAGCAGCGGATCATGTGTTGTTTACCTGGGATGGCATAGAGGGCTCTGCTGTCGTCATGGTTCGCCAGGAACGTCACTGCTTCTGTCTGAGACCTCTGAGACTGTCAACACAACAGGAGAAACAACCTAGTCAGGCCTAGTCAGTAAGAACAATGGCATAGCATTGGTTGTGTTCAGAGGTTACGTACTATGTGAGGGCAATCCCGCGTATCAATGAGGACCTGGTAGTAGGTATGAGTTTTCCCCTTCACCTCTTTTGACCCGTGTGAACCAGGAGGCTCTGGCTTGCTGAGGACGGGACATGGGTGTAATTCTTATTTAAAACAAATATATATATCACACACAACCATTAAAAACACACTAAGATGTAATATGCACCTGTCAGACATGGGAGGAATGACGTCTCGGTCATAGATACGGGCGTGCCAGGGGAACAACACGATCCCTCTGTAGCCAAACACACTATGAAGGAAGAGCTGAGGAGAGAACATGGAGAAACAGACTTGAGGTTGGAAACACCCTTTGTGACAAGGGCAACTACAGTATAGGCTAGGGGGCAGGACCAATAGTTCTGGTCTGGATGGGTAAACCGCACGGCACTGCCCATCTTACCTGGCCTGTTTCATATTTGCCATGCTGCTTCAGTGCCTCAAACACTCCCACCGTCTCCAGAACCTTCCCCTCTGGCCTGTTCCTGCCAAAACACAGGCCACACTATGACAACCAGGAACAAAATCACATCACACTAGAGGTCTTCACGGGTCCACCCGAACCTGAATACCTGAGATCCGACCCAGATCCTATTTGTAAACCAGAACAGCAACTTGGCTGACAAACATCATTTTCTCACTCGGGTCCAATTGGGTTTGGTGTAAACGTGGACCCGACACCCGTTGGTGTATGGATTGGGTCTAGGTATGGTTGTAGTCGGGTCCGATCGTTCTCGGGTCCCCCTATTTAAAAAAATATATATATATTATGAACGGGTCCGGGTCAGATTGTCTTCTGGTCGAACTTTTTGGAGCCAAGAAGACCTCTACATCACACTGTAGAACTACATTAGTCTCACATAGCCAACTGTTGTAGCAGCTTGGAAATGGAACCTAGTGCACACAATACGCAACATGAGCACTGAGATGACATGTCATCATAGTCATCGCCCTTGGAGTAAAGCTTCATCTCAAATCAGACAAATTGAATAAAACAGCTAGATTTATCAAAGTTCAACAAACAAATTCCAAGTCTAATCTTTGTCATTCCCTTTGCAGTATTATATCAACAAGGTATTGTGAACAACAGCTGGTTGTGTTCAAGTCACTCATACTTGGACAGATCTATTTTTCAAAACATGGGGGGGGGGGGGGGGGGTGATATTGATGGGGGATTTAGTTTTGCGTGGCTCCTCGAAATATACATATTATTGGCAGATGATATGGAAGAGATCTGACCAAAGGTTTGCGTGTTCATCAGCTATGTTGGGGATTACTGGCAGAGGTTGATTATAATATGGTCACTGACAAGAAAAAAACAACAACCAGGCTGATGAAATACCAGAACAAATACATTGTTAAAAACGGACAGTCAGATCGGCAACAATGTTTCCTCATTTCATGGAGGTTATCATTGAGAGAGAAAGAACAGGACAGCATTACAAGATTTACATAAAGTATAGACAGAATTACAAGCTGGTGCTGGATCGGTCTTCCAATTGCTAACATCGTGGGGTCCATGTCAACCCAAGCCCTCCACCCCCTCTACATTTATTCCCTTGGCACGAGGGAGGCAAATAAATAGGACTCATTACTCCGTGCTGGCTCAAGCAAACCTGCACTCTTATGTAATCAACAGCAGATCAGGCTTTGTAAATGGGTCCAAAGAGCTCTACGTTCTTCCACTCAGACAAAAAGTGAACTAGCTAATATAGGTCAAATATGTTGCCAACTTCCTACTAGTGTTTCAATGTCACTTTTTCCTCGATAGGTGGCTTAGTGTCTATGTAAGTCGACACTCTAGAGGTCTTCACAGGTTCACCCGAACACCCGGGTCCAAATGTCTAATTTCTCCCTCGGGACCTGGTCAGGTCCTGTTTGATTGTCATTAGGTCTATGGATCTACAGCTGATAGACCCGATGACAGCGCTGTATAGCATATGTATTTCACACTAATAAAGTTAATTTATTGACTTATAGAAAGCCTAGCCAACATAAAATATCTATTTGTTAACCAGAAAAGCAACAGGGCTGATAAATGTAATTGTCACTCGGGTCCAATTGGGTCTGGTCTAGGCTCGGACACATTAGGGTACGGATCGGGTGCATTCAAGTTTGGGTGCGATTGCTCTCGGGTCCCGGGGCCAACTTTTAGGACATGAGAAGACCTCTACTACACTCCCACTTTGACCGGTCTGAAAACAACCAGGCTTGCAGCTAGGGCTGACCCCATTTAGTAAATTGGTCGATAGGCTGTTGGTTGACCGAGATTTCTTTAGGCGAGCAATAACAAAAAATAAATAATGGTATACAAGACATCGGTCTGAGTGGACTGATCCATTGTTGGTGCCGTGAGGATGGCACGGTCCATTAAGCTAAGACGTGCTCATGAAATTGTATATGGTTATATGAACAAATGGTGCAAATAATATTTAACAAATGCACTTTCTCCCACATTGGATAGCGGTTGCTGTCCGTGGTTCTGAAACCCATCAGTGCGCTGTTGAATTGGCACCTTTTCCTAGACCATGTTGCCATGTCCATAGAAGCAAAGTTAACCAGCATATTGGTGTTGAGAACAATGCGGTGGAGGCAGGAGCGGAGTTAGAGACAAGAAAACAGCCCTTGCCTTCATTGTTTAAGAAAGGTGAGGAGAGGAAACGCCAACTTAAATTAGATCTATAACTAACAGTCTAATGTTAAAATGTGCCTGGCTTTATACATCATCCATATACATCTACAGAAATAAGACAGATCCTGCTTCTGTTGCCTGTGAGTGTTTAATAGCCTACTGAGTCAGTGAGCACCAAGCCTCACAAGTCGGATAAACAATTTCACAAATTCAGCAGATTTAATCTTTGCTTGCGAGGGAATATGGAATGTTTTTCCTAAACAAATGAGGGATTTCGGTAACAGCACTTTTCAGTCAGAAATGGCTGTAATTATGTTGCAGTGGTGTGTTGTGATCCCTGCAGCATGGAGGAGAGACCAACGGGCGAGTCACGCAGTCAACCGCTGTCATTTTACACAGCGCAGTCTGAGCCCGTCCTGGCACAATCAAATCAATTGCGGTCGGACTCCCTCTAGTCATTTGTGTCTTAAGTTCAAACTGTGCTTAAGAAAGCACCAGAGAAGCTCAGTACATATCGTTTATTTGATTTACACACATAGGATGTGTCTATATGGAAATATATCTTTACAAATTTAGACCAATCTACAGATGACTCTCGGGTCGACTAAGATTTGTTTTTTTGTCAGGGACAGCCCTACTTGCAGCACATAGTAACATTCCACAACCTTTGTTATTTTCTTTGGCTAGTTTCCATGTCTTGCCTGGATATTGAAAACACTTGTTTTAAGTTTTATTAGTTGTATGTAGGGGATACGCATGGTATACGTCGTCCAACGAAATTCTTACTTGCAGGGTCCTAAGACAATGCAACGAGAAATAAAATAAACATTGTTGCATACGTATAATACAGGAAGGCACAATTTTGAATCCAATATTTAGACTTGTATTGGGGAAGGGGGAGTATATATAAATTGAGCAGTATAATAAGTCTGGTAGGAACAGTCACAATGTGAGTGTGGCATGAATGTACAGTATGTGTTTGTGTGTGCTAAGGTGCAGAGTCAGAGCAGGTGGTCAGTCAAGTTCAAGTGTTCAGCAGTCTGATGGCTTGTAACTAGAGAATGTCTGTCTAGTTATGAATACTGAAAATATGCACAGATTTGACTGCAAGTTAAGTTCCATCTATAAGCTGTGTGTTACCAAATGCAACAAAGTGCCAACATATGGCACTGTTTGATTTGTAAGTTGGGATATACTAAAAACAACTTGACTTGTGCAATGTGCCAATCATTGTAGCTCTTCGCAAAATATCTGCCAATCATAGATAATGAACGAAGAGCTGCCGGGAAAACGCACAAATATGCTGTTTGAATGAATGTATACGTGCCTGCTTCTGCCTACCACCGCTCAGTCAGATACTTCGATACTTGTATGCTCAAGTCAGATTATATTCAACGCAGGACACACTAGATAATATCTAGTAATATCAACCATGTGTAGTTAACTAGTGATTATGATAGTTTTTTTACAAGGTAAGTTTAATGCTACACTTGCGTTGGACTAGTTAACTGTACTGTTGCAAGACTGGATACCCCGAGCTGACAAGGTGAAACTCTGTCGTTCTGCCCCTGAACAAGTCTGTTAACACATTCTTATTTTCAATGACGGCCTAGGAACGGTGGGTTAACAGACTTGCCTAGTTAAATAAAGGTGTAAAAAATATATCTGCCAAATCGGTGTCCAGAAATAGCGATTTCCGATTGTTATGAAAACTTGATATCGGCCGGTCCGATTGATCGGTCGACCTCTAGTTCAGAGGAGACTGTGAACCAGGCCTTCATGGTCAAACTGCTGCAAAGAAACCACTACCAAAAAGGACACCAACAAGAAGAAACTTGCTTGGGCCAAGAAACACAAGCAATGGACATTAGACTGGTGGAAATCTGTCCTTTGGTCGGATGAGTCCAAAGTTGAGATTTTTAGTTCCAACCGCCATGTCTTTGTGAGACACAGTAGGTGAACAGATGATCGCTGCATGTGGGTTCCCACCGTGAAGCGTGGTGGTGTGATGGTGCGTTGCTGGTGACACTGTCTGTGAATTTATTTAGAATTCAAGGCACACTTAACCAACATGGCTACAACAGCATTCTGCAGCAATACACCATCCCATCTGGTTTGCGATTATTGGGACTATCATTTGTTTTTCAACAGGACAATGACCCAACACACCTTCAGGATGTGTAAGTGCTATTTGACCAAGGAGAGTGATGGCGAGCTGCATCAGATGAACTGGCCTCCACAAATCAGTCAACCTCATACCAATTGAGATGATTTGGGATGAGTTGGAAAGCAGTGAGGGAAAAGAAGCCAACAAGTGCTCAGCATGTGTGGGAACTCCTTCAAGAATGTTGGAAAAGCATTCCAGGTGAAGCTGGTTGAGAGAATGACAGCTTTGTACACTCTTGGCAAGGCAAGAGTGGGCTACTTTGAAGAATCTAAAATATATTTTTTATTTGTTTAACATTTTTTTGGTTACTACATGGCGTTATTTCAGTTTGTCTTCACTATTATTCTACAATGTAGAAAAATATTAAAAATAAAGAAACCCTTGAATGAGGTGCCCAAACTTTTGACTGGGACTGTATGTGCGTGTATGGTTAAAGTCGGAAGTTTACATACACCGTAGCCAAATATATTTAAACTCAGTTTCACAATTCCTGACATTTAATCCAAGTAAAAATTCCCTTCCCGTTTAAGGATCACCACTTTATTTTAAGAATGTGAAATGTCAGAATAGAGAATTCTTTCAGATTTTATTTCTTTAAAATCAGATTCCCAGTGGGTCAGAAGTTTACGTACACTCAATTACTATTTGGTAGCTTTGCCTATAAATTGTTTAACTTGGGTCAAATGTTTTGTGTAGCCTTCCACAAGTTTCCCACAATAAGTTGAGTGAATTTTGGCCCATTCCTCCTGACAGAGCTGGTGTAACTGAGTCATGTTTGTAGGCCTCCTTGCTCGCACACACTTTCAGTTCTGCCCACAAATTTTCTATAGGATTGAGGTCAGGGCTTTGTGATTTAAAGAAGCAATAATACTGGCCTTACTTAGACTAGTTGAGTATCTGGAGCAACAGCATTTGTGGATTTGATTACAGGCTCAAAATGGCCAGAAATAAAGACCGTTCTTCTGAAACTCGTCAGTCTATTCTTGTTCTGAGAAATGAAGGCTATTCCATGCCAGAAATTGCCAAAAAACTGAAGATCTCGTATAACGCTGTGTACTACCCTCTTCACAGAATAGTGCAAACTGTCTCTAACCAGAATAGAAAGAGGAGTGGGAGGCCCCGGTGCACAACTGAGCAAGAGGACAAGTACATTAGTATCTAGTTTGAGACAGACGCTTCACAAGTCCTCAACTGGCAGCTTCATTAAATAGTGCCCGCGAAACACCAGTCTCAACGTCAACAGTGAAGAGGTGACTCCGGGATGCTGGTCTTCTAGGCAGAGTTGCAAAGAAAAAGCCATATCTCAGACTAGCCAATACAAAAAAAGAAGATTAAGATGGGCTAAAGAACACAGACACTGGACAGAGGAAGATTGGAAAAAGGTGTTATGGACAGACAAATCTAAGTTTGAGGTGTTCGGATCACAAAGAACAACATTCATTAGACTCAGAAAAAATTAAGATGCTGGAGGAGTGCTTGATGCCATCTGTCAAGTATGGTGTCGGCAATCTGATGGTCTGGGGGTGCTTTGGTGGTGGTAAAGTGATAGATTTGTACAGGGTAAAAGGGATCTTGAAGAAGAAAGGCTATTACTTAATTTTGCAACACCACGCCATACCTTGTGGATGCCGCTTAATTGGAGCCAATTTCCTCTTACAACAAGACAATGACCCAAAGCACAGCTCCAAACTATGCAATAACTATTTAGGGAAGAAGCAGTCAGCTGGTATTCTGTCTATAATGGAGAGGCCAGCACAGTCACCGGATCTCAACCTTTTTGAGCGGTTGTGGGAGCAGCTTGACCGTATGGTACGTAAGAAGTGCCCATCAAGCCAATCCAATTTGTGGGAGGTGCTTCAGGAAGCATGGGGTGAAATCTCTTCAGATTACCTCAACTAATTGACAACTAGAATGCCAAAGTTCTACAAGGCTGTAATTGCTACAAATGGACGATTCTTTAATGAAAGCAAAGTTTGAAGGACAATAATTTCAATTAAAAATCATTTATAACTTTGTCAACATCTTGACTATATTTCCTATTCATTTTGCAACTCATTTCATGTATGTTTTCATGGAAAACATGGACATTTCTAAGTGACCACAAACTTTTGAATGGTAGTGTATATCAGTGGAGGCTCCTCAGAGGAGGATGGGGAGGACCATCTTCAGTGAATTTCATAAAAAAATAAAATGCTAAAATATGAAATGTATACTTTCTAGATAAAACTATACTACATATAATCACACCACCAAATAACTGATTAAAACATACTATTTTGTAAAGAAGGTCTACAGTAGCTTCAACAGCACTCTGTTAGGTAGCGCCATGGTGTACAGTGCCTTGCGAAAGTATTCGACCCCCTTGAACTTTGCGACCTTTTGCCACATTTCAGGCTTCAAACATAAAGATATAAAACTGTATTTTTTTGTGAAGAATCAACAACAAGTGGGACACAATCATGAAGTGGAACGACATTTATTGGATATTTCAAACCTTTTTAACAAATCAAAAACTGAAAAATTGGGCGTGCAAAATTATTCAGCCCCTTTACTTTCAGTGCAGCAAACTCTCTCCAGATGTTCAGTGAGGATCTCTGAATGATCCAATGTTGACCTAAATACTAATGACGATAAATACAATCCACCTGTGTGTAATCATGTCTCCGTATAAATGCACCTGCAATGTGATGGTCTCAGAGGTCCGTTAAAAGCGCAGAGAGCATCATGAAGAACAAGGAACACACCAGGCAGGTCCGAGATACTGTTGTGAAGAAGTTTAAAGCCGGATTTGGATACAAAAAGATTTCCCAAGCTTTAAACATCCCAAGGAGCACTGTGCAAGCGATAATATTGAAATGGAAGGAGTATCAGACCACTGCAAATCTACCAAGACCTGGCCGTCCCTCTAAACTTTCAGCTCATACAAGGAGAAGACTGATCAGAGATGCAGCCAAGAGGCCCATGATCACTCTGGATGAACTGCAGAGATCTACAGCTGAGGTGGGAGACTCTGTCCATAGGACAACAATCAGTCGTATATTGCACAAATCTGGCCTTTATGGAAGAGCGGCAAGAAGAAAGCCATTTCTTAAAGATATCCATAAAAAGTGTTGTTTAAAGTTTGCCACAAGCCACCTGGGAGACACACCAAACATGTGGAAGAAGGTGCTCTGGTCAGATGAAACCAAAATTGAACTTTTTGGCAACAATGCAAAATGTTATGTTTGGCGTAAAAGCAACACAGCTCATCACAATGAACACACCATCCCCACTGTCAAACATGGTGGTGGCAGCATCATGGTTTGGGCCTGCTTTTCTTCAGCAGGGACAGGGAAGATGGTTAAAATTGATGGGAAGATGGATGGAGCCAAATACAGGACCATTCTGGAAGAAAACCTGATGGAGACTGAGACTGGGACGGAGATTTGTCTTCCAACAAGACAATGATCCAAAACAAAAAGCAAAATCTACAATGGAATGGTTCAAAAATAAACATATCCAGGTGTTAGAATGGCCAAGTCAAAGTCCAGACCTGAATCCAATCGAGAATCTGTGGAAAGAACTGAAAACTGCTGTTCACAAATGCTCTCCATCCAACCTCACTGAGCTCGAGCTGTTTTGCAAGGAGGAATGGGAAAAAATGTCAGTCTCTCGATGTGCAAAACTGATAGAGACATACCCCCAAGCGACTTACAGCTGTAATCGCAGCAAAAGGTGGCGCTACAAAGTATTAACTTAAGGGGGCTGAATAATTTTGCACGCCCAATTTTTCAGTTTTTGATTTGTTAAAAAAGTTTGAAATATCCAATAAATGTTGTTCCACTTCATGATTGTGTCCCACTTGTTGTTGATTCTTCACAAAAAAATACAGTTTTATATCTTTATGTTTGAAGCCTGAAATGTGGCAAAAGGTCGCAAAGTTCAAGGGGGCCGAATACTTTCGCAAGGCACTGTATGTAGCCTGAGGACAGCTTGCTTCCGTCCTCCTCTGGGTACATTTACTTCAATACCAAACATATGAGGCTCATGGTTCTCACCCGCTACCATAGACTTACACAATTATGACAACTTCCAGAGGACATCCTACAGCCCATCAGAACTCTTGCTGCCTGAACTGACATGTTGTCCGTCAAAACAAAGGATCAGAGAATGAACCTAGTACTAAACGCATAAGCTACAGCTAGCTAGTACTGCATAAAATGTTGAGTAGTTGACTCAAAGAGAGAGAAAGACAATAGTTTAACAAATACATTACTTCCAAAATGATGGAGAAGCATCACATACTTAGCAAATGCAGCTAGCTGGTTTAGCCTACAGAAACAGGGGGACGCTATGTTAGCTAGCTGGCTGCGACTTCCCAACACAACACTGGATGTCTTCCAAGTCAAGGTAAGCTTTTGGTATTACAAATGTATTTCCACCGGGGCCCACCGGTGTAAATGCTTACTGAATGTACACTAACGTTACTGTATGATTGTACCGGGTTTACTAACGCGTTAGTTATATTAGCTATGCTGACTATGACGTTACTTTAGCTAATATAGTGACAACGATGTAGGCTGTTTTTTTCCCCCGCCTGGTCACATACAGCTGATGTGTTGTGCATAGAACTCCACAAGCGAAGGAAAGAGGTGAGAGGAGGAGAGCGCATGGAAGCGAGAAGGAATACAACGTGGCTGTTATTAATGCATAATTGGGCAGCATTCAAGACAGTGGGCGAACTGGCTAGCTAGCTAGGTCGCATTAGCTTAGAAGGTAGCCCTTACCGTGACGACATAAACCTCGTCTGCTGAATGTTGGGCAGTCCACATGCTAAACACGGCAACCGGGGTCTCTTCGCCTCAAGTCCACTACTCCCTTCAATAATACTCAATATTCGATGTGTGTGTTTCCTGTTGTATTTACTGACGGTAGTCAGAAAGCCTCGTCGTATTGCACAAGCAGCCATCTTTTCTACTTCTGCACAAGCACGCCGAGGCTGACGTGTATAAAAGCGGGCGAATTAAAAAGTTGATTTAAAGGTCCAATGTAGCCGTTTTTATCTAAATATCAAATACTTTCTGGGTAACAAAGTACCTTACTGTAATTATTTTCAATTAAAATGGTCAAAAAATAATCCTAGCAAAGAGAAATTTCTCAAGCAAAAATTTAGCTAGGATTGTCTGGGAGTGTTCTGAGTGGAGATGGAAAATTTGAAAACTAGCTGTTTTTGGCGGAGGTTTGGAAATCTTTCTTATTGGTCTATTGATGTCAACAGGCAGGCCAAAACTCCATACCACCACTATCAAAATTTTCGCAATTTCACAGTATTATGCCAACCTCAGTGTGGAAATATGAATACATATAATGTGTTTGGCTGCACTGGGTCTAAAAAGTTTAACCTTAGCATCAGGTACTCTGTTGTGTTTAAAGTATCTCCATTTAAAAGGCCCAGTGCAGTCACAAAATTCCAGAGCGTTATTTCGACCTCAATGTACTCATTTTGAGAATTACATGTACTTTGAAACTTAAGTATATTTAAAACCAAGTGCTTTTTGACTTTTACTCAAGTAGTATTTTGCTAGGACACTTTGACTTTTTGTTTCTTTTTTTTTACATTTAAAATTGGGTACTTTTTCTACCACTGCAAACTGGCTATTATTACTGTAACGTTAACTAGCCAACGTTACATTGGCTACACAGTAAGTATAGCTAGGTCGCTGTTTTTCTATATTAAACTACGTACGATATGTTGTAACACGGAACAAAATTAATTTGCGCCAGAAGGGGTCAGTTCTTTCAGCTTTTCTCAGATACTATTTGTCCATTGATAACTTGTAGTTACACATTTCCCTTACATTCATGATCCCATTTCTTATGTGCTAAAGGGTCATCGCTGATGAAAGGCCTGCAAAATGACAAGGAGGGGATACTTGAGGACAAAGAGTATGCGATTGGACAAAGAGTATGCGATTGAGACACAGACACACATACACAGGACAGGCAGGTGAACATCGACTGGCAGAGAAGCAGCTGAACTGGTTCCCCCCTAGCCCTTCTAGTTTGATGCTGAAAGAGGTGGCTGCTGCATTTGCTAAACTGGTGGTGCAGGTCGTAAAAATGCTCTAGCCTGGTCCCAGATCCCTCTAGCCTGGTCTTGCTAACTCATAATGTATGATAGTTGTCATGCCATGTTTCCATAGGAGTTGGCTATATAGTACAAACAGATCATAGACCAAACTAACATTTGGCAGATTTTCAGAACCGAAAGTGAAACTTCAGTGTACTTGAGGACTACTCTAGAAATTGTTGGCTTTGTTGCAAGATAGAAAGGAGAATAAGACGTGGTTTGCTTGTGTGTCACCTGAATGTGAGGGCAAGCGGTTATGTATGATATGGTTATGATAGTAATGTAGGCCCTAACATGCACTTTGTTTTCAGGTTTGAATGAGACAATATATTCCCCTAACCTTATTATTTTAATAAAGTTATTGTTTATGAATATTATATTACTTGTGTATATCTGTCCTTATCATATGTAATTGATAATTGTTTTTGGTGCAGATGTGTTTAATTTACTATCTGGATAAAGTGTCTGATCATGGAAAATGTCATAGAATCTTTTTAAAGTGCCATCAGTCACATCAGTCCATATTTTGTAAGGATAAGAATTAGAACTACCTTTTAATGTGAAGAAGTTCTACCTTCCAGAGCTTGAGTTCTAAAATAATAACTTGAAAAGATACCCAGCTAGCAAATTTGATTCCTTGGAAGTTGTGGGAAGGTACGTTTTTGGTTTCCCATTGGATCTGGGAACAAAGCCAGAAGTTTCCGTACCAATAAAACCGAACGTTCTGAGAACGGGAGTTAACATTTTGCCTGTTCTGGGAACGTTTATTTTTAGGTTGCAGGTAGGTTCTGAAAATGTTTTACTCTGGTTCTATTAAAGTTTTCCTGGGAGGTTTTATTAACGCTCTAAGGACAAATTTATAGGTTATTTGTTTTTTGAATAACTTACTTAACTTTCACTAAATGTTTCAAAAAGTATTTTAATAACACTGCTAGCTTTTTCTGGGCAAACTCTATTTTTTTTTCTCCAAGCACAGATAGGACACATGGAAATTATTTTCCTTAGACATGTATCATGAAAACAAATACATTTGTTTATTTTGACAGCATCTGTGAAATTTGAACCTATAATCTTCTGTCTATCCATGGAATTAGCAGTTGTGGAAAAAGTACCCAATTGTCATACTTGAGTAATTTTCAATTAAGGTAAAATATTGCTTGAGTAAAAGTATTTGGTTTTAAATATACTCAAGTATGAAAAGTAAATGTTATTGCTAAAATATACTTCGTATTGAAAGTAGAAGTGTAAATCATTTCAAATTCCCAATATTAAGAAAACCAGACAGTACCATTTTATTTACTGATAGCCAGGGGCACACTCTAACACTCAGACATAATTTAAAAACTAAGCATTTGTGTTTAGTGAGTCCGCCAGATCAAAGGCAATAGGGATGACCAGGGATGTTCTCTTGATAAGTGTGTGAATTGGACCATTTTCCTGTCCTGCTTAGCATTCAAAATGTAACGAGTACTTTTGGGTGTCAGGGATAATGTATGGAGTGAAAAGTACATTATTGTCTTTAGCAATGTAGTAAAGTAAAAGTTGTCCAAAATATAAATAGTCAAGTACAGATATCCCCAAAACTACTTCAGTATGTTGACTTAAATAACTTACACCACTGGGAATTAGTCCACTGCGGCACCAAGATGGAGCTAGCATGCCTTGTTTCTTTACTCATTCAAAGCTGTTCGTTTTAGTCTGTCCAACAGACCTCTTTTCAAAGGAAACAATAACTTATTAAGATGAGGTGTAGCCAATTAGTGGCGAGGCCAGCACGCACACCTGAAAACACTAAACAAGAAAGAGGCTAGAGAAAGTTTTGTTTATGCTGAGAATAAAATCTATATGTTTTTAAATAACATTATTTAGAATGTTCTCTGAACTTAACTAAAGTTTTCTTGTGTTTTTTTTAATAGAAAGTTTTCTTAACAGTCAGAACAGAATGTACCACCCCAGTGCTGGCTTGCCTTTGAAGCTAAATTGGTCCTGGTCAGTCCCTGGATGGGAGACCAGATGATACTTGAAGTGGTGTTGGAGGGCCAGTAGGAGGCACTCTTTCCCCTGGTCTAAAATAAAAATATCCCAATGCACCAGGGCAGTGATTGGGGACAGTAGCTTCGTCTCTGTGGACTCTAGGGGTGTTAACCACGGTGTCTTGGCTAAATTCCAAATCTGGCCCCTCATACCATCATGGCCACCTAACTATCCCCAGCTTCCAATTTGCTCATTCATCCCCCTGTAACTATTCCACAGGTTGTTGCTGTAAATGAGAATGTGTTCTCAGTCATCTTACCTGGTAAAGGGTGCATTCATAAATTCACTCTGGCTATCTACTCCGATTTCAGAGCAGTCCCGTCTGAGTGTGCCAGAGCGCAGAATAACTGAGGAATTTACGAACGTGCAACACCTGTTGAATATGACCGGTATCAGTAAACATCAGCAAAAAAAACATAATTCAATTGTTGCCAGCAGCACAGTTACAGTCACCAACGCTTTAGATAACATGAAAAAAGCCTAAACAGCTCTGCTAGGGCGAGTAAAATGGTCAGAGTGTAGTGTTCTCTCATTTGTGTCTGGAAGTAATCAGGGCAAGGTGTCTGGTAACATGACCGAATACAAACAGTGCAGCTATTCCCTCCGCAAGGCTATCAAACAAGCTAAGCGTCAGTACAGAGACAAAGTAGAATCTCAATTCAACGGCTCAGACACAAGAGGCATGTGGCAGGGTCTACAGTCAATCACGGACTACAGGAAGAAATCCAGCCCAGTCACGGACCAGGATGTCTTGCTCCCAGGCAGACTAAATAACTTTTTTGCCCGCTTTGAGGACAATACAGTGCCACTGACACGGCCTGCAACGAAAACATGCGGTCTCTCCTTCACTGCACCCGAGGTGAGTAAAACATTTAAACGTGTTAACCCTCGCAAGGCTGCAGGCCCAGACGGCATCCCCAGCCGCGCCCTCAGAGCATGCGCAGACCAGCTGGCCGGTGTGTTTACGGACATATTCAATCAATCCCTATACCAGTCTGCTGTTCCCACATGCTTCAAGAGGGCCACCATTGTTCCTGTTCCCAAGAAAGCTAAGGTAACTGAGCTAAACGACTACCGCCCCGTAGCACTCACATCCGTCATCATGAAGTGCTTTGAGAGACTAGTCAAGGACAATATCACCTCCACCCTACCCGACCCTCTAGACCCACTCCAATTTGCTTACCGCCCAAATAGGTCCACAGACGATGCAATCTCAACCACACTGCACACTGCCCTAACCCATCTGGACAAGAGGAATACCTATGTGAGAATGCTGTTCATCGACTACAGCTCGGCATTCAACACCATAGTACCCTCCAAGCTCGTCATCAAGCTCGAGACCCTGGGTCTCGACCCCGCCCTGTGCAACTGGGTACTGGACTTCCTGACGGGCCGCCCCCAGGTGGTGAGGGTAGGCAACCACATCTCCTCCCCGCTGATCCTCAACACTGGGGCCCCACAAGGGTGCGTTCTGAGCCCTCTCCTGTACTCCCTGTTCACCCACGACTGCGTGGCCACGCACGCCTCCAACTCAATCATCAAGTTTGCGGATGACACAACAGTGGTAGGCTTGATTACTAACAACGACGAGACGGCCTACAGGGAGGAGGTGAGGGCCCTCGGAGTGTGGTGTCAGGAAAATAACCTCACACTCAACGTCAACAAAACTAAGGAGATTATTGTGGACTTCAGGAAACAGCAGAGGGAACACCCCCCTATCCACATCGATGGAACAGTAGTGGAGAGGGTAGCAAGTTTTAAGTTCCTCGGCATACACATCACAGACAAACTGAATTGGTCCACTCACACAGACAGCATCGTGAAGAAGGCGCAGCAGCGCCTCTTCAACCTCAGGAGGCTGAAGAAATTCGGCTTGTCACCAAAAGCACTCACAAACTTCTACAGATGCACAATCGAGAGCATCCTGTCGGGCTGTATCACCGCCTGGTACGGCAACTGCTCCGCCCTCAACCGTAAGGCTCTCCAGAGGGTAGTGAGGTCTGCACAACGCATCATCGGGGGCAAACTACCTGCCCTCCAGGACACCTACACCACCCGATGTTACAGGAAGGCCATAAAGATCATCAAGGACATCAACCACCCAAGCCACTGCCTGTTCACCCCGCTATCATCCAGAAGGCGAGGTCAGTACAGGTGCATCAAAGCTGAGACCGAGAGACTGAAAAAAAGCTGAAAAGCTTCTATCTCAAGGCCATCAGACTGTTAAACAGCCACCACTAACATTGAGTGGCTGCTGCCAACACACTGACAATGACACTGACTCAACTCCAGCCACTTTAATAATGGGAATTGATAGGAAATGATGTAAATATATCACTAGCCACTTTAAACAATGCTACCTTATATAATGTTACTTACCCTACATTATTCATCTCATATGCATACGTATATACTGTACTCTATATCATCGACTGCATCCTTATGTAATACATGTATCACTAGCCACTTTAACTATGCCACTTTGTTTACATACTCATCTCATATGTATATACTGTACTCGATATCATCTACTGTATCTTGCCTATGCTGCTCTGTACCATCACTCATTCATATATCCCTATGTACATATTCTTTATCCCCTTACACTGTGTATAAGACAGTAGTTTTGGAATTGTTAGTTAGATTACTTGTTGGTTATTACTGCATTGTCGGAACTAGAAGCACAAGCATTTCGCTACACTCGCATTAACATCTGCTAACCATGTGTATGTGACAAATAACATTTGATTTGATTTGATTTGAAGTAGCTAGCAAGCAAGCTTGCCAACTTCAGCCTGTTAGCTTGGGTGCTTTACTGCCACTGTGAGGTCAGAACGCTCAGATCAACCCTACTCCTTGGCCAGAGAGTCCAGTATGCGTTTTGAACGCTCCAAGAGCAAAACACTCTGAATTTATGAACAGACAATCTGACAACGCTATGAATTTAAGAACACCAAGAGCGCACTCTGAGTGCACTCTGGCACTCCAGGGTGAATTTACGAACACTCACAAAATAAGGGTTAAATAAATCAAATGCAATGTACAGTAGTAGAAATAATAAAATGAGCTATGTCGAGAATACAGGTTAACGTGCTCAACATCTGCTCTGACGACGAGCTCATGTCTGAAGGAGACGACACCTGCGAGGGTAAAAAAAAACACGCCCTGTTAAGAACTCTTTTTATTTATTTAAATATTTTTTATATATATTGACTTTCAATGAGTACGTGAGTACCAAACACCATGGCAAAATAATTGCAGGAAGTTAGCTGGAGTTAAATGGAGCATACAGCCATGCAATCTCCATAGACAAGAATTGACAATAGAATGGCCTCTGAAGAGCTCAGAGTCTCTCAACATAGCACAGTCATGGGATGCCACCTTTCCAACAAGTCATCTTGTCAAATTGATCCTCTGCTAGAGCTTGCCCGGTCAACTTCTGTTATTGTGAATCGGAAATGTCTACTGTAGGAGCAACAACGGCTCAGCAGCGAAGTGGTAGGCCACATAAGCTTACAGAACAGGACCGCTGAAATGCATAGTGCATAAAAATTGTTCTCGGTTGCAACACTTACTATCCAGTTCCAAACTGCCTCTGGTTGCAACGTCAGCACAATAACTGTTCGTCGAGAGCTTCATGAAATGGCTTTCCATGGCAGAGCAGCGTCAGCTGGAGTGGTGTAAAGGTCGCCACCACTGGACTCTGGAGCAGTGGAAATGCGTTCTCTGGATTGATGACTCATGCTTCACCATCTGGCAGTCCAACGGACAAATCTGGGTTTGACAGATACAAGGAGAAGGCTACTTGCCCGAATGCTTAGTGCCAACTGTAAAGTCTGGTGGAGGAGGAATAATGGTCTGGGGCTGCTTTTCATGGTTCAGGCTAGGCTCCTTAGTTCCAGTGATCTCCTGTTTTTTAGTTTTCAGTTTTTTGAAGGGGTAAGAGGGTGTTCTCTAGATTATTCTATCAGCCAGTCACACACACAGTGCGACTTATTATATATAAAATTATGATTTAAAGAAAGGAAAACTAAGTGGGGGCTTTAATTATGAATCATTAATTTCAAGGCATTGTCATTGAACTAGCTTCATTCTTATTTTATTTCCCCTGAAATTAACCACAATGAAAAGTGGTAAAGAAATATAAATAAATCAATTGAAATAATAACTATATTTGAAAACGATACCTGCACAAAAATCAACACAATAATAATTTCCCCTACATGCATACAAATACTGTATATTATTAACTATGTTTGAAAGTACAGTATTTTTTTTATTATTTGTTATTTTATATATATACATATTTATTTATTTATTTAATTTGATTGTTTATTCATAAGTTTATTTAGAAATGATCTACAACTGACATTCCTACATCAAACATGTCTAACAAAACAAAACACAGGTATAAGCAAGAAAATAATAAATACATACACAAAAATAAAATATATAAATAACCCCAAAAATATATATAAGAAATAAGTGTAAAAAATAACGACAATTCTCGTGCAATTTTATTCACTCAGAAAAAATGATTCAGGAAGATGTTATTATTTTTGTTATTCACTAAGGATATTGCCTTAACAAGATGATTAAATTCAATCAAAAATATTTGTAATTTTGGTATAGAATTCTGGAATTTTTATTTGTGTATAAAGTATTTGGCAACAAGAATTTTAAAAAATCACAATCATTTCAATGGTCTTGTTATCATTGCAATAGTAACATATATTATATCCTTCATGTCAAAAACATGGGTAGTGTTCTGCAAGGTTTTCCCCAAAATCTATCACAGATTGACATTCATAGAACAAATGAGTCAGATTTTCGCCTTCTTTTTCGCAGAAAACGCAGATATCATCAGTAGCCACAAATTTGAACATAGAATTACATGGACATATCTTATGTAGAATCTTAAAGTGCACTTCCTTAAATTGGCTTGGTATACAATATTTGTAAGGCATCAAGCAAGATTTTTTCCAGACAATGTCAGATGGTTCCGTGAATGGAAAATTTGTCTTATGTATTTATTACAACAAGATTTCTCAAGTAAGTCCACGCCTTCCAAACTATGATCATCACTAAGATGAGTTTTCATTAGTGTAGTTAGACGACTGGGAATGGCTTTGATCACAGAAATAAACTCTCTGAAAGGTATTGGAATCTCATTCAATGTTATAAAATGTTCATATGCAAGAATATTACCCGTTGTCAAAAACATCATGAACAAAGTCAATATTCCTCTCATGCCTGCTGGGGTAGAACAATGACTTATTCCTTACAGTTATATCTGAATTATTACACAAAAAAAGCTTTATATGGGGAAAAAATGTGCAGGAAACATATTTTCTAGGACATTAAAGCTTGTTGGTGGAACCTAGCCAATTTAGCGGGTTCAGGAATATAACTACGTTTCAGTACAAATTGAAGACCTCCCAACTTAATAAAAACATTGTTTGGAATGAAATACCAAATTGATTTTGTATTGATCAAACATCTTTTCAACCAATTGATCTTATCAACAAAATCCAACACTTCCAGACCTCCTTCAGCTCTTTTATTTGAGAGGACGGACTTATTTTTCCAGATGAAGTCAAAGGTCTTGTTGATCTCTTTACAGGTAGAGGGATTTACAAATAAAGATAATGAGGGGTACACAAAGTGAGACAGTCCCTCTGCCTTGGACAGAAAGCTTTCCCAAGTATAGAAAGATCCCTTTGTAGCCAAGTATTAAATATATTTCGGGTTTTCTTCATTTTAGGAGAGAAATTCATACGTTGTCATAAGTGTTTTTTTTTGACAAATGTATTCCTAAATATTTAACACAGTCCTGTACAGGAATATTTGTATATTTCTTTATCATCAGACTCATATAAACATTTTACGATTTCACATTTAGAAACGTTTTAATCCAGATGCAATAGAGAATGCAGTTATACCATTAAGGGCATGGACGACCTGGTCTTTTGTCTTTAAAAAATAAAGTCTAGTGTCATCAGCCAGTTGGGACATTCTGATTTCTCTGTTAAAAATGGATAAGCCATGTGGATTTACATTATTCAGAATATCTAGAGATACACGTTTCATTACGAAAAGGAATAAAAGGCCGTACACTTCTGTTGATAGTGAATATTTTGGAATTATTAAGGTTTAGTAACAGTATTTTTTATTATGTTTTAGTGGAAGTAGCTACGTACGTCAGATCCTGTCACAAGGTGAACATAGACGCTTCAAAGACAGCTTTCTCTGTTGGTTGTATTTATTTCTAGATTTGTAAAATTAGCTAAACTCTCATCGTTATCGGAACAACTTAAAATGGGTACTTGATACGATGATTAGATTAATACTAAATGTATCCATTTGGGAAGAATTGGGAATGGATCATCTTTATAAACTGCCAACGTTTGCTCCTGGTCGTAGGTTTGCTAGCTATACATGAAGCCAGAGCATTCTCTTCTTGTAGCTAGCTAGATCAGCTGGCTAACTCTGCCCGGCCAGCTACGGGCGAACAACAGCTAGCTAATCCAGCCACTTGTCAGCACATTTCATTATAACTAACTACATAAGTCTGACAGTTAACGTTAGCTAAAGAGAATGGCGTCGTCATTTGTGATTGGAAACACATTTCGAGAGAGGGTAAGAGACTTGCTGGAAAAAGATGAGGCTTCAGTTCCAACAGAACTACAGAAAGAATTGGAAGATATTCTTCAACGGGAACAGCCATTAACTCTGTCTTTCAGAACTGCAAGGAAACTTCATAAATGTCTGCTCGACAATGGTATGTACGAACATAGTTCTAGAAGCATAGTGGCACAGGTCTTACATTTCACGAATGAAGTACTAGCCTATGTGTACTTTACCTTCCTGTCAGGTCAACCCTTCTACCTTAATGAGTTGTTGGAGGACAGCTCATTGCACCTGCCTGAGGTTGAAACGCCCCCCAGAGTAAGTGAGATCTCGACCCCTTAATTTGACACCCATCATGAGGACTACACTAAAGCGTTACGCCCTCTTTGTGACAGAACCCTGTGCTCGTGGCTCGTCTGGAGCGAATCAGAGCCAAGTTGGCCAATGAAGAATACAACAGGATCACACGGAATGTAAACACTCAGGTGAATTGCACAGTCCACACTCTGCATGTAGCCTACTGTACGTATTGGATTGACATATGGCCACCAGCTTAAATATATGATAGCGCTTAGTGTTTTGGTTGTTGTTGATTCATGCAAGTACTTCTCCCCCCCCCCAGCAAATGAATCGTCGTGAGACATTGGCGGACTTTGGGAAAGAAGGTTACTATGGGTTTTAAACGTTTGCATGCAATCAGTCTCTTAAGATTGTCACTATCGTCTCCATCTACCTTTTCCTCAACCCTCCCTCCTCTAATGTTGACGTGTGTGTGTGTGTGTGGTCTGTCTCTAGTGCGCTCAGCCAAAGCTGTTGTTGTGACGGTCTTAAACTTCCTAGTGACAGTGGTGGCGACGTTCGCCTGCTCCTATCTCGGCAGTCAATACCTCTTCACAGAGACAACGGCGGTAAGAATTCATACGAAGATCCCTCACTCGTACAAGCTGGGCAAGCGTTCACCCCTATTGCCTGACGAGATTAATAGTGTCACTTAAACCTCGATTGTGTGATACGCGATGATTAAGCTAGTACTGCATTGTGTTGTAAATGACCAAAAATCTTGTTTGAAAATGTAATCATGAAGAAACGTACATTTCAAAACCCCGTTTCAGAATCAGTATCTTTCTTGACATGTTTGAATGTGTGTTTCAGAGGGTGATATCTGCAGTGATTGCTGCGTCCGTCGTCGGCCTGGCAGAGCTGTATGTTCTGGTACGGACCATGGAGGGAGAGCTAGGAGAACCATAGCACCAGTCAGTGTTCTTATCAACAAAACTCATTGCTGGAGAACTATGCCCTTACCTGACCGACCAGTGGACTTCAAAAACGGAAATCAAACGGGTTAAATTTCCATGACATTTTAGTCATTTAGCAGACACTCTTATCCAGAGTGACTTACAGGAGCAGATCGGGTTAAGTGCCTTGCTCAAGGGCACATCAACAAATTTTTCACCTAGTCAGCTCGGGGATTCGAAACCAGCAACCTTTCGGGTGCTGGCCCAACCTCATAACCGCTAGGCTACCTGAGTGGGAGTCGATGTACAGCTTTGACTTAACCCCAAAACTAGTGATAAGAATTGTCCCACTTTATTCATGAATTGAAAACGGATCAGTGTGAAGATCTTGAATGTGACCCAGATGTAAAAGTTGCTTGTGTTTTACCATCGCTTTTCTATCATGATGATGTTGACTCTGTGTTTCCCAACTCGTTTATTTACTAATGTGCACTAAACAAGTTGGGATATTTAGCTATTTATTTCCATCCATTTAGCTTTCATAGGGCCTGTTAAAATAACCCCATTTAAAAGAAAATGTAGGATCATTTCCTACTAGGATGTATCAGGGATTTTTTCATACAATAGCTTATTCATACTGTACTTTACACTCCTTCAGTGTGTTTCTGTGTAGTCAATATTGTTTGTTTGTCTACTCAATAAAGTTAGCGGCCATGTAATTACAACCTCTAAGATCAGTTTGGTTCAATGTAAAAATATATATATATATACATACATACATACATACATACATACATACATACATTCAGTACCAGTCCAAAGTTTGGACACACCTACTCATTCAAAGGTTTTCCTTTATTTTGACTGAAAAACGTGTGTGTGTACACAAACCCCCCTCTATGGTTAGGGTTGAAGTTTTGAGCTGCTTCATAACAATTCTTGATAAGTCCCACTTTACCCTTACATTGACCGTATTAGCCCTGGTAATATTAAGGATATTCCATGTTCTATTAGAAATAAAATAGATAAAGTTGTTTTTGTCCATTGTACCTGTCCATTTACAGTAAATTGAGGCAAGTGGTAAACTTTGAGTAACAATTGTCTCACATCAGACGGAGTACAGTTAACAGTTTTTATTTGACCTTTATTTAACTAGGCAAGTCAGTTAAGAACAGATTCTTATTTTCAATGACGGCCTAGGAACAGTGGGTTAACTGCCTGTTCAGGGGTAGAACGACAGATTTGTACCTTGTCAGCTCGGGGGTTTGAACTTGTAACCTTCCGGTTACTAGTCCAACGCTTTAACCACTAGGCTACCCTGCCGCCCCACATTCACACTATGAAAGGCTTATCACTTCTATTCATGCCAGTAGTAGCCTATAATTGGGCTAGAAAAACTCACAGGCAGTGTCTTTGGAGAATACGGTTGTTTATGACTAGTGAAGTTATTATTCCAGCCAGCTCTCTAGCACGGGGCCCCCCTGGGTGATTTTTTTGGTTTTTGCCCTAGCACTATAAAGCTGATTCAAATAATCAAAGCTTGATGATGAGTTGGTTATTTGAATCAGCTGTGTAGTACTAGGGCAAAAACCAAAACGTGCCCCCAGGGGAGGCCTCAGGACAGAGTTTGGGAAACCCTGCTCTAGCATCCTGCTTCCAGACGTGGCACAGTATTGTCTTCAGCTACCGATCGGCACTTGTCTGTTTCGAGGGGAACTAGAGAGCAAGATGGATTTTACAGGCCACAAACAAACAAACCAATTATAGTTACCCTGGGAGCTGTGTAGTACTTAAATCTGTTCCATGACAACACTTATCTCTTTTCATGATTCAAAACAATTTACTACGATATCTGACTTTGGCTTGTGTTTGGACTTTTCCCCCACCTATACTGTAACTCTGGACAATTTCCTTTCCTATCGGTTGAAAGATTAAAGGATGTAACTACATCTGGAATACAAAAAAGTATCTCAAAGATCTGAGATTTGACACCCAGATTAAGGGTTTATTGAAAGATTATTTGGTATTAAAGATGATTATGATATTGAGAGATCACTGTCCAGCAGGCCGGGGTGAACTGTCATCGTGCTCTTGTCCTATCTTGACTGTATTACTCACATGTAATACTTCACTGGAGACCTTAAACCCAGCTAGAATTAAAGAGCTGGTAAGCTGATAGACGCTGAGCTTCAGTTTTAATTTATTTCTTATTATTAATTTTTTTCTCTGTCCAACCCATATTATTGGAGAAAACATTTCTGTCGTGGTATCTTGACACAATAAATAATTTTAATCAGGATATTTTGAAAGATAATACTCCCGGAAACATTAAATGTTGAATCAAATCCGCCTAGAATGAATAACAGACCAAATGGATCTATGAGACCTGATTCTATGTCAGGTAGAATACAAATACCTCCTTAAACAACTATGTAACATTACAGTATGTAATGCATATGGGTCCTCTTGTCCTCCACAGAAAGCTGCTTGTCCATCAAAGACCCTACAAAATAAAACTACGAGAGGGCTATTCTATAGGTAACCCTATCTCTGTAACCATATATTATATTATTTAACTGTTTTAAAAAAGGTCATATTAAACTTCTAATCACTCATTACTATGGTGAAATACATCAATATATTCCTCTTTGGATGAATTAAACGATTATCATGATTATTCACAAGCTAATGAAAGACAAGATTCACACATTTAACAACTAAATAAAAACAAACAAAATTGGTCAATTGGTCACAGATTCTGCCAATGTGGAGAGACAGACGACACACATACAGTGCCTTCAGAAAGCATTCACACCCCTTAATCTTTTCCACATGTTGTTGTGTTACAGCCAACACACAATACCCCATAATGTCTTGAGTCATTTAACCCCTTTGTTATTTATGGCAAGCCTCAAGTTCAGGAGTAAAAATGTGCTTAACAGTCACATAATAAGTTGCATTGACTCACTCTGTGTGCAATAGTAGTGTTTAACATGATTTTTGAATGACTACCTCATCTCTGTACCCCACACATACAATTATCTGTAAGGTCCCTCAGTTGAGCAGTGTATTTCAAACACAGATTCAACCGCAAAGACAAGGGAGGTTTTCCAATGCCTCGAAAAGAAGGGCACCTATTGGTAGATGGGTAAAAAAAAAGTGGCCATTGAATATCACTTTGAGCATGGTGAAGATATTAATTACACTTTGGATGGTGTATCAATAGACCCAGTCACAACAAAGATACAGGTGTCCTTCCTAACTGAGTTACCGGAGAGGAAAGAAACTGCTCAGGGATTTCACCATGAAGCCAACGGTGACTTTAAAACAGTTACAGAGTTTAATAGCTGTGATAGGAGAAAACTGATGATGGATCAACAACATTGTAGGTACTCTTCAATACTAACCTAAATGACAGTGAAAAGAAGGATGCCAGTACATAATAAAAATATTTCAAAACATGAATTTGTTTGCAATAAGGCACTAAAGTAAAACTGCAAATAATGTGGCAAAGAAATGTACTTTATGTCCTGAATACAAAGCGTTATGTTTGGGTCAAATCCAACACAACACATCACTCAGTCCCACTCTTCATATTTTGAAGCATGGTGATGGCTTCATCATGTTATGGGTATGCTTGTCATCGGCAAGGACTAGGGAGTTTAAAAAAATTGTTTTTTAAAAACAAAATAGAGTTAAGCACAGGCAAAATCCTGAAGGGAAACCTGGTTCCGTCTGCTTTCCAACAGACCCGGGAGACAAATTCACATGAGAAGGCCAAATGTACACTGAAGTTGCTTATCAAGATGACATTGAATGTTCCTGAGTGGCGTAGTTACAGTTTTGACTTAAATTGTCTTGAAAATCTATGGCAAGACTTGAAAATGGCTGTCTAGCATTTATCAACAACCAATTTAACAGAGTTTAAAGATTTTTTCAAATATTGTACCATCCAGGTGTGCAAAACTCAGAGACTTACCCAGAAAGACAGCTATAATCCTTGCCGAAGGTGAGTTTACAGTATTTTGACTCAGGGGTGTGAATACTTATGTAAATGTTATATTTCTGTATTTCATTTTCAATAAAATTGCTTAAATGTCTAAAAACATGTTTTCACTTTGTCATTGTGGGGTATCGTGTGTAGATGGATGAGAAAAATAATATTGGATCCATTTTGAATTCAGGCTGAAACACAAAATGTGGAAAAAGTCAAGGGGTGTGAATACTTTCAGAAGGTACTCTATTGGGCAAGTGGTATAGCCTAGTGGTCCCACATCTGTTTGTGTTGTCTTGCCACCTCATGGCAAGACAGCACCACCAGAGCTGGGACAACCAGGCTATAGGTAAGCAGGGACAGGACATCAGAACTCCAGGAAGTTGGTGACAATAGCAGCATTATAGATCAGGTCTGAGATGTATCCGATGGAGGTCTGGGGGCCCACCTGAGGATGATGACCCTGTCCTTGAGTCACATCCCAATACACCTGCTGTGGATGGGAGGTGACAACCTGGTCCACTGAGGTTTGATGACCATATCTTTCCTGTGAGACAGCTAGAGTCTGTAGATTAAAGTTCCTATACCCTGAGGTGCCCACACAGGGCTGGTTGAACCCATCCCGGTATGGCCATGTGGCGTGTGCTTGCCTTCCAATGGGTGCAGTGGTAGTAGCAAGAGATCCCAGGTGAGATCGGCGGTCTTCCTCCCACAGTAGGGATTCTGCCAGGTTTGGGGAGACAGGTGTAGGCTGATGAGAGACAGGGTTGCTGTAGAGACGGATCCAGTCGGAGTAGAACTGCTGACCATCGTCACACTGAATCTGGTCTGGTCGGAACATCTCCCCCATTGTGGTTGGAGTGAAGGAGGGACCAGGGGAGGGAACCACTGGGAGAGGTTGGCATGTTACACCTCCTCTTCCAGAAGTAGGCTTAGTTGATTTGGTGAGTCTTCCACTCTTGATACTTCTTGCCCGTCTGTTTTGGAACCACACCTATGAACAATAAGTAGAGTCAGGTAAATATGTTGTTCTAGCCTAAATGCATAGATATATAGAGAAATTGTCAATAACTAACTTTTAGTTATAATCACTGCACAAACCTGTATCTTGCTTTCAGGTAGATGCGTATGTGCGGCCAAGCGTTCACGGAGAGTGATGTCTGGGTACGGCGTCAGCGCGAAAGCTTGTTCCAACTCAGACAATTGTGCATGGCTGAAGATGGTTCTTTTGCGCTTCCTTTGGCCCTCTGTACACCCGCTTCTCTCAGGTTCAGGTGATGAAAGTCCATTGTCATTCCTCACGTCTTAACAAAAACAAAAAATGTGAGAATTGAAAATTGAAATTAAAATTTGGCCAAACATATGGTTCATTGATGATTATTTAAGTAGTCCAAAATACCGGTATAGTGTTATAAAATTATTCAAGACAATTATTAAAAGAAATGTAACGTATGTTTTCGTTTTCTTTTCATCTGCATTCCTGTTTATGTCAATGGATATCTTTCTATATATTATGACTTTGTTTTTGTTTGTTTCTTTGTGCTCTATTTATTTTTAGGCAAAATCTAGACAGAATATTGACAATTTAATTAATAAATGCTATTCATAATAAAATAATCCTAAAGGACACTATAAAAGTCAATAAACAAATATAACTGTCACTATTGTAACAGATTTTTTTTACGTTGATGGTAAGCTTTTACGCATAGGCCTACAGCCTGAACATTTGAAAACTATTTACATAGCCTACCTTTACACTGACCTTGGTCTCCAAAATGTGCTGTAAAATCCATCTCTTTCTGGTCAGTCAGTCTGTGTGCAGTGAATTCATGATTGATGAAGAGAGACATAATTCTACAGCTCGGTCTGTTGATACGTAAATAATGCACTCACTGCTGGGTAGCGGTGCCCTCTTATAGCGGGAACTCCCATCTCAATCACAAACCGCCCACGGTCCACTCCAAATTAATCTGGGCACGTTCAGGTGTTATAGGCCTATAGTGGAGCCTAGTGCCCACCTCTCTAATCCTGAATTGCAGATGGTGACGTTGCCACGAATTGACAAGAAACAGATGAAAGCAGCAATGGTGTATAAACCCGCTGTTTCCGCTGTCGCTATTGTCTGACACTCCCTGTGTCAGACTGTCAGATCTCATCCCAGGGCAATCGACTGCAAAGAGGATCCCCGTGGAGGTTAGAGCGCAGGGCAGGCAGACCTTGTTGGACGCACCAAGCAGAGTCAATCTGCGTAGGCCTAATGTATTCTACCATGTTCACTGCGAGAGTCATATTTGTTATTTAGCCCTCCATTTGCTGTTAGGATGAACGAAAAGTAAAAGTAAGTAGTTTACTATAGCCTAACTATTATTTTTATACAGAAAAAAGCCTAGCAGCTTCAAAGGCTGGTTTCACACTTTCTCTTCCTGTGTATTGAAGTCAATTAGCCTAGTGATCGTTTTCCATTCCCATTAACAGCCGTACAACTTCTGATAAAAGCTCGAAATACACTAACGTACACACATCCTAAAATGTACATTTCTGAACGAAGCTGGAAGGGTTTAGAGGAATACACATTGTACAAAAACCAACTCCAGATCTTCTTTTTTAATGAGCCAATTAGTAATGATTTCAAATGACTTGCCCACCCCATTCCTTTTTTCCCTTTAGGTGAAGGGATCATGCAAAATAATCAAATCATATTTTGGTCCTCAAATGTGTGCATTTATTGCTAAAGTATTGCTAAAACCTTATATATATATTACATAGGGCTGTCAAACAATAAAAACATTTAATGAAGTTAATTGCAGGATTTGTCGATTAATCAGATTAATCACAAATGCCTAATTTTCTTAATTGGAGCTCTAATTTAAGATTTGTATTCATACAAAAAGCATTACAACCTACTGGGCAAAAAGTGGTTGAACCAACGTTGTTACCAAGTCATTTCAAACCCAAAACATCTGTGATGATATTGTGCAAAACTGACTGGATTTGCAAAAAGTCATCAATGTAAGGGCATTCCACCTAACTTTGAACCTAAATCCAACGAATGGTGAAATGTTTTGTTGAGTTCAAGTTGAATTCACATCAGCTGACAATTTTAAGGTCTTGATTTTCTCCAAAGTAATGGTATTCAAAATCTGGTAAATTGATAAAGCACACTTTCTTTAACCTGTATAGATGATGTATTTTGGATGTTTTCAGACGAATAATCACAATACATTTTTTTGGTGCACTAAAATTACAAAAAGTTAACTCAAGTTAATACATTAACTGACAGCCCGACTATAAAATGATGACATAAAAAAAAACTAAGGTGTGTGTGAAACAAGTAACATTTTATTCAGGATTTCTTTGTCCTTTTTTTTTGTCTATGAAAATAAAATAAAAATCACAACCATAGCAATAACACTATGAACATAGGCCGTTTTACATTTGCATCTAGTGGGTACATATGTGCAGTTAATCTTTGCAGTTCTAGCTTGTTAAATGGCATACCCTTCAACTTTATAGTGAGTGTACTTTGGTTCCTCTGTTCGGCTGATGTAAAGGCACACTTCGGTATAGCTTCTCTATTGTGCTGCAATGCAAGGCCTTTTGTAGACACATTCAGGTCTGAGAAACCACGGTGGGACAATAAAGTAAATGAGGCCTGAACAAATACAACTCTAGAAGGAACCAAATGATGATGATAACATCAGATGTAGACTGATCCACAGGGTCAATCCTCTGGATCCTCAGTCCTTTGTCCTTGGTCCAGTATTATAGGCCCACTGTTCAAGTCCTCTTGCAGCTCCTTCAACGGGACTAGGTTATCTCCCCACCGAAGAGTTGATTCCGCAACCTGTCCCATTCTCTCAAACAGCAACTGTGCCAATATAAGCCTTAAACATGGGTCGGACACCAAAAAAAAGGGGGGAAAAGATCCTTCCCCTCTCTCTGAAACATAACACAGAACCTTCAGCGAATAATCACCCAGCCACTCAAACGATAAACAGAGATAACACAGCCTTTTGTACTTGTGAATAGCTGTGAGCACTCAACATGGCAGAGTGAAACATCTCTCAAACTGGAGAAATACATGTAATACTCTGTCCGTTACAGCAGGGGGAAGTGTCGTCTCTCAGTGTGCATTGCTGCTGTCGCTGAAGGTAAGAGAGTGGTGGTAGTGGTGGTGGGGCAGTGATGTTGTCGAGTAGCTGCCAGGTCATCGTTCATCACTCAAACTTGCGCAGGTGGTTGTACATGGACTGGACGTAGGTAAAGACACACATGGGGTCCGGCTTGCGCCCCATCACCATCATATCGTCCACCTCGATGAGCCGGTCACAGCCCGCCTTCTCCCTGAATCAGACAGAGGGCACGGCACAAGTAAGGAGGAGACTAGGGCTATCTATGTCATTCCTTAGTTAAAGGGGCTGATCGTTCATTAGCCTGGTCCCAGATCTGTTTCAACTGTTTTCCCCAACTCATATTTATGATAATTCGGAGTGGTTGGTAAGACAAGACAAACAGACCTGGGACCAGGCAAATAGATCACATGGAACAATGTTGACTAATTTGTGGTATTGTACAGAAGCTCATGTGTTAGAACTCTCTCTGTATGTGGCTAGAGACACACATGGTTTTGATCTATACTGTGTCAGTGTTCTGCATGCATCCATGTGTCAGCAGGACTACGAGACGCTGTGCTGCAGCAGCTGTGTTCTCAGTGGGGAGGTCAGGCTGGAGGAATGTGAGAGGAGCGGATGGAAGCAGAGCAGAGGGAAGAGGAGATTACTGCGGGGACCCGGGGAGGGGAGAGGGTATTCTCTGGCAGCGGCTGCCTCACTGGCTTAACGTGTGGGCTGGAGACACTATTTACCAAGATGCAACAGAAACATTGTAAGGTCATCTCAGTGCTACAATGTTCCACGTATCAACGCTATTAATGGAATCTGAAGGTGATTCCATTCATGTTATTTCTCCTTGTGTGGTGGCCAGGGACACTGGGACTCAAAATGTATCTACACAGGTAACTTGGGATCGCCTTCATAGCACTGTAGTGTCCATAGCTTCACCAAACCAAGAGGAGAGCAACATTGGAAATGCACATGAATAGGCCCGATACATAAAGCGTTGTCCCACTGATATGATCATACAATGTTCCCGACATAATGAATGGATGAATCGTTCCAACATGATTCAAGACAGAGGTGCATGGGGTTGTGTGTACAATGCTCAGAAATACAGAATGTATACATAACACGTAATACAATGTAAAAGATACGTACTCTGCTGTCCCGAAGGCCAGCTCAAAGTTGTGTTTGCGGTCGGCAGGCGTCAGCACGTTGTAGTCAAACTCAGTGGGGAAGAAGGAATGGACCAGGGCACAGAAGGCCATGCCGTCACTCCAACTGGACGAGAAGTTCTGGATGTCTATGTTCTGGGGACGGAGAGACAGAGCTAAGAGAGCTGGTTGTGTGTGTGTCTGGACTGTAAATGTCTCTGAGTGTGCGTGGTGTATTTGCACATGTGTTTAGCGGGGGGGGGGGGGGGGGGATACGGAGGTACCGTAAAAGAGACGTAAGAATAAACCAGACAGACAAAAAAAATTACTAGAAAAGTGATTGGCTACCTATTCTAACTTTATGAAATTACCTCTCCCAGGTTTCTCTGTCATAATGTGGAAAACAGAGGAGGAATCCTGAATGGTTCTTTATCCTCAATTCCTCTACCTGCGTCTCGCTCAGTTTCTCTCCAATTGGACATGATTACAGAACTGTGTAATTTCACGTTTTTTGTGTCCTTTAGCCTATAAAAACCTCAGCGTGTCGGTGGGAAAATACAACTTGTCATGTTCGTTGAGCGCCAGTCAGGTCTCTAATTTGAGTGTGAGGAGGAGCTGCCTGCGGGAATCGGCCGGTGCTGTTTGCTCTGCAGGGACGGCCTTGGCCCGTGACAGCTCTCTGTTTAACCAGAGCCACATGGACAGACTGGCACAGCTGCTACAGAGTGCATGGCAGAGTGAAGCCAACAGCCCAAGCAATGAGCCGTAACTCAAACACACACGGATATGCATGTTCTCACACACACACACACACACACACACACACACACACACACACACACACACACACACACACACACACACACACTATACTACAATAGTACGCTTAGTTCAGTATGCAGCATAACCATGGCAAGTTGCTTCTCATTAACACATCAACGCTCCGCTATGTGCTAATGGTTTAACCCATGGAGAAACCAGGAGAGTTATTTTAATGCCCTCTTCAGGAGCTAGCAAAAATGACAAAAGACTGCTCCTGTGTAGTGGATCCATTTCAGGTGACCAGATGACAGTTCCATATTCATCATCTTTGTTACTGGCTACTATAGAGGTGTATTCATAACAGGTGGACCTGATCCTAGATTAGCCTCTACTCTGAGTTTGTTTTGTGAATACGGCCCAGGACTCTGTTCCGGTGTGTAGCCGTGTTCTGTCACCACGGTCTCACCTGGTATCCTATAGTTTTGGAGCGGCACCACTCCAGAAGAATCTGCTTGATGCTGCTGGCACTGGACACACCAAAGCTCTGAGAACGCTTCAGCTTGGGCTTGGAGTCCATGGGCTTGGGCCTACTGAGAGGAACGGGGACAGGGGTCAACACAATGAGCCAGCAAACATGACAGAGGTCGTGTCCCTATTCTCTCCCGAAGTGTACACTTGCACACTTCCCGCGGTTGAGTAGTGTTTTTCCACCATTGTTAAATGAGAGAGAGAGAGAGAGAGAGAGAGAGAGAGAGAGAGAGAGAGAGAGAGAGAGAGAGAGAATGAGAGTGTGTAGAGAATTGGGACGCAACCGAAGTATGAGTTAAGAATTACCCAGGAGAAAGGAGGGATAATACAAGGGAAAAGGAGAGGACCTATCAGTTTAGGGACAGATGACATAGAAAGAGAGATGATGGTTGGAGGAGAGAGGGTGGTACCTGCTGGCTTCAGAATCAAGCTTTTCAAAGATGGACCAGCGGGCCTGAGCGCCAATGTTGCGCGGCAACGTCTGTGACCTCACCAGCTCCCGCCTCCGCTCAACTCCCCTCCCAAAGGGCAGGACCCCGCCCACATCTTCCACCCTGAAGGTTGGAGGACAGAGGAGTGTCACACATCAACTTGGGCCACAATGAGGCCATTCGAAATGGCATGTGGGTTAAAGCATGGACTATCTCACTTCTCTAGGACTGAGTAAAGAATAGTTCACTCACCCGTCTGTGTTGTGTTGGATGAGGCCAGAGTAAGTCACTGACTTCGGGGGAGCGGACAAGGACTTTTCTGCAAATGACAAATCAAAGAACAGATAAGGAAACTGTGGGAATAAAACATGGTGTGAGTCTGGTTAGTTCCAGTTCTAGTAACAGGCCTGACTTGATAGATCCCTCTTACCTGACAGGCGAGGAGAGCCCAAACCTCGGCTGAGACTGGGGGTCCATGTCTTCATAGAAGACACTAAACAGCAAAAAGACAAAGGGTGTTTCAAAGGATATTATGGCTTACGGAGCTTTTAGCTGATGTCTGGTGCCTATTACCTGGTTGAATGGGGGATTCTGGGATGGTTTGAGGCTGGTTGTTGTCAGTAGGCTCTGATACAGGCGAGGGCAGAGAACGTACGGGACTGGTGGGAGATTCGCTCTTCATAACTGAGGGGTCAGCCGTTTTGGTTGTGGCGGTGATGGGTAGGTGGGGCATCCGCATGGCAACAGGGGCCGTGCTTTCATACGGGACGTTGTTATTGGCTGGCGAGCTTTTTCCATGTGACACAGTCGAGTTTTCTGATTGGACAAGCATTGAGTAAATGCAGTACATCCCCTCATACAGTACATGGGATGGTAAGTATGGCTGTATTTCTACTGTAGCTGAGATGGTAGAGAATAGAACAGTCATTACCTGGGGTAGTAGACTGTCCATTCTCCAGTGCAGGGGATACAGGGGCTGGATCCACCTCTATTGGCTCCTCACGTTCAATACTCTACAGGACACAGAGATAGATTCACATGAACACCCCACCCCAGACTACTCAGGTGTCACAGTGTCTTCTATTTTGATGACAGGCCCTTTAAAACATGTGGACAACTTTTGGATGCCAAAATAAGCATGTTATCCGATACATGGTCAGATCAAGTCATTTCAGAGTGCGGACATGTTTCAAGTTCCCATTCATGGCATCCATGGCCAAGGAACATTATTGTTCCATTTTTATCTCGTTAAATCCTCCACCCCCCACAACGTTACTACCGCACCACATCTACTACTTTCATTAGTACGTGACTGGGGCTCAGTACACTGTGTGCCTGACTAACCAGCCAATCCACAGAGGAGCCTTTCAGGAAGACAACCAGGAAGTGACTGAGGGCTGTGTGATTTGTCTGTGGAGGATGTGTAATGTTTCTGACTTGCTCTTTCTTGCTCTCACACATGCATGTATGCACATGCGCACACACACATACAATACAAGTTATTGTATACAGTTATTATCAAAGAATGGGTACATTCCTCCCAGTGAAAATAAAGTCAGTAATTGAGCTGTAGGAGAGAAAGGAGCCAGGTGACCTCAGCAGAGAGGAATGCTGCTGCTGCTGGGTTGTGTGTGTGTGTGAGAGTGAGAGTTAGAGTGAGAGAGAGACTGCATTAAGAAGGGCCGAAGTGAGCTGGGAACAGCTGACTGTCCCACTGGGAGAAGGTGATGGGGGGAGACAAATTTCCCCCAGTCAACCATGGAAGCCCCTGAGCCCTGATCAACCCTGATGCTCTGGCTAAAACCCAAGCTCCTCCTGTCTTGGTGTGTCTCAGCCCTGGAAACGTTCTGTACTAAGCCACGTTTCTCCTCCTGTCTGAATGGGCCACCAGACATGTGTGTGTGAGACTGTGGTGCTCTGGGCCTGAAGATAAAAGTAGGCAAATCTTTTAGGATAGTAGCGATCGAACGTAGGGGGTACCCTCGGTTTGATCTGATCTCGGACCAAAGTTAATGTCAAATAGTAGGAAGGCCCTTTTCAAATCTATATTTAAGAGGATGACCAGGAATCAAGGGACACCCCACACCAATTCTCCACACAACACAGGCAGGAGCACACAACAGCCCCTCTCTCCGCCACACTGGAACAACAAATCCCCCGGGTCCCTGGGAGTGCGTCATTGAATTATCAGTGGGGAACTATAAAATATTTGGAGGAAATCGTGAAATGATGTAGGGAATGTGGAAAAGCCCTCAGTCTGCTATACACAGGATCAAAGATGAAACCCCCTGTCCTGTGTGTTCAGTTTCTCAGTCTCTATGTCCTTATTGTCTTAGAAGCAGAGCTAGTGGGCACACTGGATCAACAATGTAGCCTTTCTAGGAGCCTCCACTCTCTCTTCTCCCTGCGGAGGCACACCTGACCTGAGAGTGGATAACTACATTAGAATCTCCCCATTCAGCAGGACTGTAACCCCACTCCTAAACTCTCCCTCCCCCTCTCCCTCTCTCCGACCTGGTTCAGCAGCGTATGGACAAAAAGCATCAGGGCCAACACAGCAATTCAAGGGTATGACGCTGAATACAGATGGTAACAGGTGGTGGTGGTAGTAGAGTGGGACAGTGGGTTCTCCCAGGCACATGGCACTTTCATGTGGGTGTAAATATCACAGCTGTCCCATGTCCCTCCTGGCAACATGCCATAGAAATGTTGATGTGCAAACACAAGATAATCTAAGTGGATTGTTATATTGCGAGTCTTGCAGTTTCGATTACGTTTCAATGAGTGGTGCGGAATGGAACATGAAGACAATTGGGGGGCACACACACACACACACACACACACACACACACACACAGTACAGTTATAGTGGGCCTCTCATCACAGGTCTATAAAAGGGGTCTTTGCTCTGTAATTTCCTTGTAGAACAGGGAAGTCCTCACGGAGGGAGAGAAACACAAAACCACCTGTTCTTTCAAAAGACCCACAAAGCCTGCAATTTAACAGGGAGACCCAGGTCGGCACCTTGGTCCTACAGAAACGAGGGGGGCCCTTTGAACACTTTCTTTACATCACCTGACTACAGGGGCCCCTGCCTTATCTGATGGGTGTTAGTGGGAGCGAGGCTGTTAGGCCGAGCACACACACACACACACACACACACACACACACAGACACACACAGGCCCTTATATTAAACTAACTGGGCACGCATACCCTTCTCAAGGGCTTCAGAGAGCCTCCCACCTCTAATCCCCCTATAAACCTGCTTCAGGATCTCTCCTCTTTCACTGGGATTTTCCAGGGTTTCAGTCACAAGGTAGTCCATAAAACACTGTCAACGGTTTAGAATAGATATACCCCAATGTCACCAGCGTACAAATAAGATAACCTTATGTTCCGGTCAGGGGCTGGATGTCCCGGAAGACCATGTACCGTTGAGAGTGTGACGCATGCGGCAATGTAAGATTGTGCGTGCGTGCCGCAGAAAGACATGTAGGATGTGTGTGTGTGTGTGATGCGGAAGGTCATGTAAGATTGAGAGAGCATAAGGGGAGGGAGATGGGACCGACTCCCAAGGACAGCAGTTGGCACCCAATAACTTCGACATCTCCAAGATCCAAGAGGTTTAGTAGTCCGCTCTCGGGTTACAAGGCACCAGCTGTGCAAGACATCGGTGTCCCAGCCTCCCGACACCAAAACAAATCGATAAAACCTGGTGATATGACATGACTGTCTGATGATTCAATCAGCTAAGTTAGGAGGTGCGAGGACACGTGCTCCGAAAAACAGCACACCCTCTCGTCCGTACAGTATGGCTGCATGAAAAGTGTTGAGTCAAACCAGTGCAAACAAGTCTAATACAAACACTAATTCCCACTAAACTTTTGCTGTTGTCTGTCTGTCTGTTTGAAAATGTAAAAATATAATATATATATATATATAATAAATAATAATAACAAAACAAACACTATTTCCCTCTCTCTCTCGCCAAGTCCTCCCTCTCTCTCTCTCTCCCTCCCTCCCTCTCTCCGAGGCCTCCCTCTCTCTCCCTCCTCCCGAGTCCTCCCTCTCTCTCCCTCCCTCTGAGTCCTCCCTCCATCTCCCTCCCTCCGAGTCCTCCCTCTCTCTCCCTCGCTCCCTCCCTCCCTCCCTCCCTCTCTCCGAGTCCTCCCTCTCTCTCCCTCCCTCCCGAGTCCTCTCCCTCCCTCCCTCCCTCCCTCCGAGTCCTCCCTACCTCTCTCTCCAAATCCTACCTCATTCTCCCTCCCTCCTTCTTTCCGAGTCCTCCCTTTCCCTCCCTCCCTCTCACAGAGTCCTCCCTCCCTCTCCCTGCCTCCGAGTCCTCCCTCCCCGAGTCCTCCCTCCCTCCGAGTACTCCCTCTGTCCCTCCCTCTCTCTCCCTCTCTCTTTCCGAGTCCTCCCCCTCCCTCCCTCGCTCACTCCCTCCGAGTCCTTACTCTTTCTCCCTCAGAGTCCTCCCTCCCTCTCCCCACGGGACCCACGGCCAACAATGAATGTAGAGGGCGGTGGAACCTGTAACCACGGTGATGGGAAATACAGGGCATTGTCTGGAAGTAATTAGGAGAGCCAGGGGCAGCCTGGGAGGGGAGCGGCCGGCCAGTCAAGCCAGCCCAGCCCTGCTCGCATGCCTCTCTCAAGCCCCCTTCACCCCTGACCTCTCTCTCTGTCTCTCTCTGTGTCTCTTTCTCGCTCTGTGTGTCTCTTTCTCTCTCTCTGTCTCTTTCTCTCTCTCTCCCCCCCCCCCCCCAATAGAGAGAGAGATAGATATATATATATATATTGGGGGGGAGAGGATATACATGCGAGTTGCTCAAAATTTGGTTTGTTTTCGAATTCTTTGCGTATCTGTGTAATCGGAGGGAATATGTGTCTCTAATATGGTCATACATTTGGCAAGTGGTTAGGAAGTGCAGCTCAGTTTCCACCTCATTTTGTGGGCAGTGTACACATAGCCTGTCTTCTCTTGAGAGCCAGGTCTGCCAACGGCTGCCTTTCTCAATAGCAAGGCTATGCTCTCAGTCTGTACATAGTCAAAGCTTTCCTTAAGTTTGGGTCAGTCACAGTGGTCAGGTATTCTGCCACTGTGTACTCTCTGTTTAGAGCCAAATAGCATTCTAGTTTGCTCAGTTCTTTTATTAATTCTTTCCATTGTGTCAAGTAATTATCTTTTTGTTTTCTCATGATTTGGTTGAGTCTAATGGTGTTGCTGTGTGGGGTCTGTTTGTGAACAGAGCCCCAGGACCAGCTTGCTTAGGGGTCTCTTCTACAGGTTCATCTCTCTGTAGGTGATGGCTTTGTTATGGAAGGTTTGGGAATCGCTTCCTTTTATGTGGTTGTAGAATTTAACGTCTCTTTTCTGGATTTTGATCATTAACGGGTATCGGCCTAATTCTGCTCTGCATGCATTATTTGGTGTTTTACATTTTTTCAGAATTCTGCATGCAGAGTCTCAATTTGGTGTTTGTCCCATTTTGGGAATTCTTGGTTGGTGAGCGGACCCCAGACCTCACAACCATAAAGGGCAATGGGTTCTATAACTGATTCAAGTATTTTTTTGCCAGATCTTAATTGGTATGTCAAATTTTATGTTCCTTTTGATGGCATAGAAGGCCCTTCTTGCCTTGTCTCTCAGATCATTCACAGCTTTGTGGAAGTTACCTGTGGTGCTGATGTTTAGGCCGAGGTATGAATAGTTTGTGTGCTCTAGGGCAACGGTGTCTAGATGGAATTTGTATTTGTGGTCCTGGCAACTGGACCTTTTTTTGGAACACCATTATTTTTGTCTTACTGAGATTTACTGCCAGGGCCCAAGTTTTGACAGTGCAGAAGATCTAGGTGCTGCTGTAGGCCCTCCTTGGTTGGGGACAGAAGCACCAGATCATCAGCAAACAGTAGACATTTGACTTCAGATTCTAGTAGGCTGAGGCCGAGTGCTGCAGACTGTTCTAGTGCCCTCGCCAATTCGTTGCTATATACAGTGGGGCAAAAAAGTATTTAGTCAGCCACCAATTGTGCTAGTTCTCCCACTTAAAAAGATGAGGCCTGTAATTTTCATCATAGGTACACTTAAACTATGACAGACAAAAGGAGAAAAAAGAATCCAGAAAATCACATTGACAGATTTTTTATGAATTTATTTGCATATTATGGTGGAAAATAAGTATTTGGTCAATAACAACAGTTTATCTCAATACTTTGTTATATACCCTTTGTTGGCAATGACAGAGGTCAAACGTTTTCTGTAAGTCTTCACAAGGTTTTCACACACTGTTGCTGGTATTTTGGCCCATTCCTCCATGCAGATCTCCTCTAGAGCAGTGATGTTTTGGGGCTGTTGTTGGGCAACACGGACTTTCAACTCCCTCCAAAGATTTTCTATGGGGTTGAAATCTGGAGACTGGCTAGGCCACTCCAGGACCTTGAAATGCTTCTTACGAAGCCACTCCTTCGTTGCCCGGGCGGTGTGTTTGGGATCATTGTCATGCTGAAAGACCCAGCCAAGTTTCATCTTCAATGCCCTTGCTGATGGTAGGCTCTGTTACTTTGGTCCCAGCTCTCTGCAGGTCATTCACTAGGTCCCCCCGTGTGGTTCTGGGATTTTTGCTCACCGTTCTTGTGATCAGTTTGATCCCACGGGGTGAGATCTTGCGTGGAGCCCCAGATCGAGGGAGATTATCAGTGGTCTTGTATGTCTTCCATTTCCTAATAAATCGCTACCACAACCAAGCTGCTTACCTATTGCAGATTCAGTCTTCCCAGCCTGGTGCAGGTCTACAATTCTGTTTCTGGTGTCCTTTGACAGCTCTTTGGTCTTGGCCATAGTGAAGTTTGGAGTGTGACTGTTTGAGGTTGTGGACAGGTGTCTTTTATACTGATAACAAGTTCAAACAGGTGCCATTAATACAGGTAACGAGTGGAGAACAGAGGTGCCTCTTAAAGAAGAAGTTACAGGTCTGTGAGAGCCAGAAATCTTGCTTGTTTGTAGGTGACCAAATACTTATTTTCCACCATCATTTGCAAATAAATTCATAAAAAATCCTACAATGTGATTTTCTGGATTTTTTTCTCTCATTTTGTCTGTCATAGTTGAAGTGTAGCTGAGGGGAGGACGGCTCATAATAATGGCTGGAATGGAGCGAATGGAATGGCATCAACCATGTGTTTGATACCATTCCACTCCAGCCATTACCACGGGCCCGTCCTCCCCAATTAAGGTGCCACCAACCTCCTGCGATTGTCCACAGATCTTCATCAGGAGAACAACAAGCACCAAATCGATGTGAGGAGTGTGAGATGTGAGGTGGAGAGGAATGGTATCAAATACATGAAACACATGGTTACCATGTGTTTGATGCCATTCCATTATTATGAGCCTTCTTCCCCTCAGCAGTCTTCACTGCTGTGTGCATAGGTGCACATCGTGAGCCAACCATCACAAACAGTAATTTGGTATGGAGCAGGATGAATGCCTGCCTGCCAACCCCCCCCCCCCCCCCCCATTCATACAATCTATCCATCAGACTATACTAGACTGTGACGAACACACGCACCTATGGCACTGCAAGGTAAACCAAGCAGTCCATTAGTAATTGCATGTTTGAGCAGCAGTACAGAAGATGGTGGTTGAGTAATGTTAATAGCGGGGGGGGTCCTGTATTGTAAGGAGCGGAGAGAGTATATAATGGTGGTGTATTGCGTGTGTGTGTGTGTGTGTGTGTGTGTGTGTGTGTGTGTGTGTGTGTGTGTGTGTGTGTGTGTGTAGCAGTGACAGGGAGCGTTGGCTTTCAGCTGATTTGAGGCGTTTTGATAATACAACCTGTGCTCTGCTCCTCTTTAGAAGACCTCTCCATGTGTGCTGTATAATAGTATGAGTGTGTTTTGTGTATGCAATGGGATCCTACCGTTGGAGGTGTGTTGAGGGCAGGACGCTGTGGGGGTTGTTTGTACAGTACCTGCTCGGTGTGTGTCTGCTCACGGTGACAGTGTGAGCGTGCTCTGACGGAGTTTCCACTGATAAAGTCTCACACCACCCCCCCTGTCGGTTCACATGCCCTGAAGATGCCTCAGTCTGAGAGAAGACACACACATGCATGCAACCAGGCACGCACACGCACACACACACACGCACACAGCCCAGCACAGCCCAGCACAGCCCAGCACAGCCCAGCACAGCCCAGCACAGCCCAGCACAGCCGAGGACAGCGAGGACCTAAGGATTCACACTGTGGTCCTGTGTTATGTAGTTACGTTAACTGTCAAAGATAACATTGTGACCTGGGCGGAATTTATCCAGATCATCTTCTATTAGGGAACAGGAGCTCTCCCCTCAAAGGGAGTACACTGAGGAATGTAGCGAATGTGAGGTTGGAGGTGTGCAGGTGTGGTCTGTCTGTGAAAGCATGCCTGTGTCTGAGTACTTGAGTGAATTCTGATGCCTGCTGCAAGTGGAGCAGAGGTGAACAGGTCTGTGAGAGAAGGGGAGGAAGGGAGGAGGGAATGGGGGAGTGTTGGAGGGGGCACTGACTCATTCCTGAAGCCTAGAGTGTGTCTGGGGGTGGCTGGGTCCTGGGTGACCCTCTCCTCTAAATCCCCTCCTCGGTCAATGTACTTCAAATGAGGCAGAATGTCGACACAATAGCCCTTTCAGACAGCAGCTATGGTGGAGTAATTGGCGACAGGCAGCATTGTGTGACTCCTCGGCAGAGACCGGACAGACTGACTGAAGTAGGTGGCCGTGGAGGATGAGCAGGAGGGGGGAGGAGGAGGATTCCTGTCTAGTATTCTCAGAGCAGCAGCCTTGACCAGCACAGTGGTAGAGGCTCATAGTTTCTCTATTGAGAGGAGTATCAAATGATCCCAGTGAAACCCACTGCCTGTCCTCCTCAGACTCTGGGGGAGCTGGTGTGTGCTCAAAGGGACTGAGGGGAACTTCTGATGAACTGTGTTCAGCCACGTAGGACTGCATAAAAACACACACACACACAGAGACAGAGACAGAGAGAGACTCATATCTATCTGCATCAGAGTGTCAGGTGTCCAAGGCACAGTCAAGCACAGGGGGAGATGTACTGTAACCAACCCTATAGTGAAAGTGCAGGCCCGCACACATCCCAATTGGCTGTGCTCTCTCAGTGGGCCGACACTTAACTCCAGGGCTGCAAAACCATCTTCAGATGTGCCCGGAGGTCCCCAGCGCAATCGACTCCCTCCCTCAGACCTGCTGAAACAGCCCCACCGGACTTTACGAAGTCAACATACTGTACAGCCTTTCTCTACTCTCAATGGCTGTGTCTAGACTTGACAGTTCATGCAGCTTTTGTATTCTGATCAATGGAGTTCTGGTCATAGAATTCCAAACACGTCTACACCTACATTTCAATGTGTCTACTGTGTCCACATTGTGTCCGGATTCCCTTTTCCCACACTATATTCAAATGCAGTTTGCATTCTGCAAACGGCGGAACAGGCTAAATCTGATTACACAACAACAACAACTGGGATGGCAGTAGCCAACTACTGAAGCTAACTTGCCAGCTAACCTCAAGCTAGCCAGCATGCTAACTAGCAAAGCTAAAGAGATGGCAAACACGTTAGCATAACTATAGCAAACAAAAACATAGTTTTTTCTGGCTAGCATTTATGAGGTCCGCAAACACGTTCCTCACATGCTAGGAATGTATTTCCTCCAACGTTTAATGAAAAAGTGTCCTCTTTTCTGGAGACTTGTGGGTGGAGAGCTGATGACGTCGCCCACTGTATGCGCTTTCAGTAGCCTGATTGCGTCCAGACCGAGGATTTGCGCACACAATGCTTCCCTGACCACCTCCTGAGGTGGCTAGGGAGACCTAATGTGACTTTTCTCCGCCTAGACTTGTCTTTTCAATGCAATCTTCGTACTCTGATAGCAGAAGTCGCATGTAAGTGTCAAGTGTAGACATGGACATTAAGGCTGAAAGGTGTTAATGGGGCTGTAGGGGAAATCTGAACAGGATAGTGTTTCCCTGTTGAGTTCCGGGTACATGTAAATATTCACTAGAATGAATGAATTGGATCAATAGATGAGGAACTCACATTAGTTTTCTACAGTGTTATGATACAATCTCTGTCTGGTTGTTTGGAAATTTGAAGAAAAAGGTTTTGGCCACAAAAAGGGGGATCTCCAACAATCTGTTATGAGAAACAAAGAACCTCTGTTTCATACTAACCGACATATTTACATCAGATAAGAATCCTCCGTTAAGATGAGGTGCATGACATCAGTCATTTGCATACACGCTGTGTACTTGTGTGTGTTTGTTGCGTGGGTGAGCAGTCACAGTTAACAGTCAACCTCCGTGCCAGACAGTCAAGGGTTCGTTTGCAGAAAGCAGCTGTGAGTTACAACCAAGACACAACAAAGAACCTCTGAGCCAAGAGGAAAGATTTAGAATCAAATAAAAGAGAAAATCTGAATATTGACCTTATAAAAGGGTGAATGTTACCTTTGTAGTTTCCAAAGCAGCATAGCCTTAGGGCCTTGTGTTGGGATACAGTCAAGAGAAACCTCAGACTTTTCAAACAGACACTACTGTGGTTTACAATACACCAAGGACTAAGATGGTAAAGCTGAAGGACACGATGGAGTCCATTCAAAAAGGTTGCGCAAGCTCAACAAAGAGAATAGCCGGAGAAGATTCTCCAGCGACATGTTGTCAGCAGCATGATAGCAGTATATGAGCGCAGAAGAACCATTCATCACACAGAGAGAGAGAGAGAGAGATTGAGAAAGGGAGAGAGAGATTCTTCCGATGATCTATCACTCCCAGGAAAGAGAAGATCTAACACTACAAGAACAGCTTCTTTCTCAGACTGCAGAGGCTGGACGGACATTAAAATAAGCAATTACTTCTACCAAAAATGTTCAGCGATGGGAAATGATCCTGATTGCTTTCATCTGGTATCTACTCCGCTTGCGTGTTTAAATATTAAGTTGAATATGACCCGAGTTTCCCCACTGCTGTCAAAGCTTTGACATCATCTCAGTGAAGTGGCCAAGAAAGTCTGTTCAACCCCCAATATCATGATTTAGTATAAACACACTCTGGAGTCTGGATGAATCATTGCACAATCTTGACAGTCTCTCAGAACCACATACTGTCACCACCACATAATTAAATACAACCCTTTCATTTATCCCTGCCAAGATGGCTGCCATTATCAGCCCATGCTAGATTTCTGGAGGTTCACAACATAATCTACTGCTCTAATGTATCTCTATGTTCGCCATAACCCCAACCCAGTCTCCCCAGTGTATAAAGCTGAATGACCACTTTTCAGAGAGAGTTCAGTGTGTCAAATCGGAGGGCCTGTTGTTTCCGGACCTCTGGCAGTCTCTATGCTGGTGCCACAGGGTTCAATTCTCGGGCCGACTCTCTTCTCTGTATATATCAATGATGTCGCTCTTGCTGCTGGTGAGTCTCTGATCCACCTCTACGCAGACGACACCATTCTGTATACTTCTGGCCCTTCTTTGGACACTGTGTTAGCAAACCTCCAAACGAGCTTCAACAACATACAACACTCCTTCCGTTGCCTGCAACTGCTCTTAAATGATCGTAAAACTAAATGCACGGTCTTCAACCGATCGCTGCCCACACCTGCCCGCCCGACTAGCATCACTACACTGGACGATTCTGACTTAGAATATATGGACAACTATAAGTACCTAGCTGTCTGGCTAGACTATAAACTCACCTTCCAGACTCATATTAAACACCTCCAATCCAAAAGTTACATCTAGAATCAGCTTCCTATTTCGCAACAAAGCCTCCTTCACTCATGCTGCCAAACATACCCTCATAAACTGACTATCCTACCGATCCTTGACTTTCGGCGATGTCATTTACAAAATACCCTCCAACACTACTCAGCCAATTGGATACAGTCTACATATACTCCCCCATATACTACACAACACTGCGACCTGTATGCTCTTGTTGGCTCGTCCTCGCTACATATTCATCGCCAAACCCACTGGCTCCAGGTCATCTATAAGCCTTTGCTAGGTAAAGCTCCGCCTCACTGTTCACCATAGCAGCACCCACCCGTAGCATGCGCTCCAACAGGTATATTTCACTGGTCATCCCCAAAGCCAACACCTCTTTGGCCGCCTTTCCTTCCAGTTCTCTGCTGCCAATGACTGGAACGAATTGTAAAAATCACTGAAGTTGGAGATTTAAATCTCCCTCACTAACTTTAAGCGTCAGCTGTCAGATCAGTTTACTGATCGCTGCAGCTGTACACAGCCCATCTAACCAACTACCTACCTACCTCATCCCCATATTTGTTTTTGTTTTTCTGCTCTTTTGCACACCATTATTTCTACTTGCACATCCTCATCTGCACATACATCACTCCAGTGTAAATTGCTAAATTGTAATTACTTCACCATTATTGGCCTATTTATTGCCTTTACCTTCCTTACTTAATTTGCCCACACTGTATACAGATTTTTCTATTGTGTTATTGACCGTTATTGTTGAGCCCATGTGTAACTGTGTTGTATTTGTCACACTGCTTTGCTTTATCTTGGCCAGGTCACAGTTGTAAATGAGAACTTGTTCTCAACTGGCCTACCTGGTTAAATAAAAGGTGAAATAAAAAATAATTTAAAAAAAACTCACGTTAGTCTTGCTGGACACAGCGAAGGTAGCTCGGCTGGAGAAGCGGGTGGCAGTGGGGCTGGAGGCCAAGCCCAAGGCTGACCCGGTCAGGGCTCCCATACTGGGGCCACCAGCAGGGCAGGTGGGGGATGTGGAGGGGGACTGGGGGCTCACCCTCTCCTGGCTGCTGCTGTGTGTCTGTGCCTGGAAGGACACTGGCTGGTTCTGGTTGTTGTTGGTCATCAGGGCGCCTCTGTCGCACACTATCCCAGTGAGGAGCTCCACCTGATGTTTAAGGGCCTCCAGCTGGCTCCGGAGCTGCCGGTTCTCCTGCTGCAGCTGGGCCACAGCCAGGCCTAGGGGGCCCTCGCTGGCGTGGGCCGTCGCCTCCACCAGACGGCGCTCCACGCCCTGCTTGAAGGCGCTTACGTCCACGTGGATCTCACGCACGGCATCCCTCAGTGTGGCCTCGTAGCGGGCGAGCGCGGAGCACACCGTCTCGCCCTCCGGAGAGGAGCCCTCTCCCTCGGCTGTCAGAGGACCTGCATCCATCTCTGCTCCACTGCCTCCAGTCCCTGTGTTCCTCACTGGGTCTTCTCTGCTCTCTCTGGGTCTTCTCTGCTCTCACTGGGTCTTCTCTGCTCTCACTGGGTCTTCTCTGCTCTCACTGGGTCTTCTCTGCTCTCTCTGGGGTTGCTCCCTCCTCCTGTCTGAGTGTCCCAGACACACGCACTTTGAATGGCGATTGGGGAGGAGTCAGTCTTGTGAGCTGCAGTTGAACCGCCAGGTCCCATGCGCACCAGGACGTCCCTCAGGGTGTCCTCTATCCTGCCGAGTCAAAGCTCACATTTATCAGCCTGCTCCGACACACTGGATGACCATACGGAGGTCTCTCGAAAAGCAAACACTACTCAAACATGACAGACTCTGAAAGACGTGAAGTGAATCAGTAGAAAAGTAAAAAGACACAATCTGTGTTGAAGCCAGGCATGTGACAAGGCTGTTGAGAATTAAACCAGTGAGGTAATTGAAACTTAGTTTCCGTGAGTGTACAGTGTGTGTGTGTGTGTCTGAGAGCGAGAGACACAGAGAGAGAGAGAGAGAGAGAGAGAGAGAGACACACACAGAGACAGAGACAGAGACATAGAGAGATAGTAGTAAGAGAGAGAGATAGTAGACACAGATAGTAGACAGAGATAGTAGACAGAGATAGTAGACAGAGATAGTAGACAGAGATAGTAGACAGACAGACAGACAGACAGAGAGACAGACAGAGAGACAGAGAAACAGAGACAGAGAGACAGAGAAACAGAGACAGAGAGAGACAGAGAGAGAGACAGAGAGAGATAGTAGTAACCCATACGTAAGTTCACCTCTCGAGCTCCAATATAGTATTCCCCCTCAGCGCTGGCCAACTATGAGTGTCTGCTCTGCTCTGCCCGGCTTTAAACACTCCTCTCTCTCACACACTCACTCAGGTTAATCTCCCTCTTCTCCACTGGTCAGGGGGAGGGAGCAGGCACACAGAGGAGAGAGGGAGGGAGGGAAAGTGAGAGGGAGGGAGGGAGAGAGCGAGACGGAGGCGGGCTAGATTTCCTCTTTATCCCTCCCAGCACTCGGTGAACTGTTGGAAGGAATCATCTGTGTTGATGTTGCCTTTCCCACCTCTCCTCCTCCTCCTCCTCCTCCTCCTAGTGTATTTGTGTCATTCTCTCACCGAGTGAACTTTTAACAGCAGGACGTGCAAGCAGCATTCTCTCACCGAGTGAACTTTTAACAGCAGGACGTGCAAGCAGCATTCTCTCACCGAGTGAACTTTTAACAGCAGGACGTGCAAGCAGCATTCTCTCTCTCTCTCCATCTTTCTCTCTGTCCTAATTTCTTTCGGTTCCAAGTCTTGTCAATCACGCCGGCTGTCTCCCCCTTTTAGCAGTGCTGTCGTACATTAGGGGGGAAACTGACGCCCCCCCCCCCTTGCCTCTGTCTTCCCTTCCTCTCTCTCTCTCTAATTGTATCATTATAGGTGGGTGGACAAAATAAGAGAGATAAGACAGGACAAGTAAACTTGTGAGATTACCTTTAATGAGAGAGAGATTGACGGGCAAGATAATGATTGACTTCAGGTAATCTGTGAAACAGAACATCCAAGTAGTGGGAAATTCCTGTCTCTGTCAGTATTCCATTGTATAGTTGTATTGTGGTGTAGAACAATTATTGCTAAAATTGTATTGTCAAAGTGGGTAACTGGGTTTGAGCCTGGTGAGTGAAGGGTGAAGGGCTGCACCCCTCTTGTCTTCCCCTCCCCCACGTAACAGGACCCTAGCAGAGCAAACATTCCATATCAGATTGGAGAGTGAGTGAGTGAGTGAGTGAGTGAGTGAGTGAGTGAGTGAGTGGGGGTCTGGCTGGATGGGTGGCTGGGACGAACACTGCCCTGCACCACCATCACAAAGAGAACAGACGAACAGACACAAATAACTTTACATTCCACCCCACTGTTTACTGTAAACACAGGGGGGTTGGAGAGGTGGCTTGGGAGAGGGGTGATTTACGATGGCAGACTGACTGTCCAACCTGGACATCCCTCCATCCCTAATTCCATCCCTCCTTCATACCCAAAGTCGTGTGTAAGTCTCCTTGGCTGAGACACAACAGCCAGCCACCACAGGGACCACAGTCTACTGTAGCCTGGTTAAACCAGACGACTGAATGCGGTGCTCACCATTGTTTCATTTGAGTGCTGCATTCAGGGTGCTTTAACCAGGCTAGATCTGCAGGGGTGAGAAAGAAGAGAACTTCTGTTCTGTCAATGTGTGTTAATTGAATATCTGGATAAATCATGGCAAATACATTTACTTCACCGATCCTTTAAAATGAATTAGTGGGCTGCTTTGCACGGCAAGCGTTACCAGAGCGCCAAGTTGAGGTCGAAAAAGGCTTCTTAACAGCTTCCTGCCATAAGACTCCTGAACAGCTAATCAAAGGGCTACCCAGACCCCTCTTTTACACTGCTGCTACTCTCTGTTTATAATTTATGCATAGTCACTTTATCTCTACCTACATGTACATATTACCTCAATTACCTCGACCGACCAACCAGTGCCCCCCCCCCACAGTGACTGTGTACCGGTACCCCCTGTATATAGCCTCCACAGTGACTGTGTACCGGTACCCCCTGTATATAGCCTCCACAGTGACTGTGTACCGGTACCCCCTGTATATTGCCTCCACAGTGACTGTGTACCGGTACCCCCTGTATATTGCCTCACTTATTATTTTACTGCTGCTGTTTAATTATTTGTTACTTTTATTTTCTATTTTCTTCTTATCTATTTTTAACTTAACACTTATTATTATTTTTCTTAACTTCTTAAAGCACTGTTGGTGAAGGGCTTGTAAGTAAGCATTTCACTTTAAGGTACACACCTGTTGTATTTGACGCATTTGACAAATAACATTTGATTTGATTTAATGAGCAAAATCCATTTGCCATTCTCCAAACAATGTGTCTCATTCCCTGAGTCGCTGGGCCAAGAGCAGCTTTTTCTTACGGTGTTTTCATAATGACTAAATATGACTGAGCTCCTGGGGGGGACGTCAGCCCTGTTTTGCAGCGCCGCTCGGCTCTGCTCAGGTCGTAAATGTCAGACGGGACTAGTGGGACGAACCAGGTGAGTTCCCAAACTTTGTTGTGCTCTGCTTATCCACGACAAGTGTTTGTTATCGTACCTGAATTCCCCTAACCCTCTAGTCTGCTGTGCTTCTGCTTGCTTTCAGCCGTATCAGTGTAGTATGGAGAGAGAGGGGCCCAATGAAGTCATTGTGAGTGGTGCATGGCGCTTGACGAAATGAACTCACGGATGTTTGTGGTTCAGCTCTGGACCTCACCGGGCTGCTGAAGAAAGGGCTCTTTGATGTAAAACCGAGATCCCCGATAGCGATAACCAGCAGTACTGCACAATCCAGTAGTAGTGAGACAAAAGCAGGAAGTCAGAGAGACAAAAAAAAAACGTGACGCATGCATAGTCACACGCCTGTTCCTACAGTCTGCACTGGCTTCATTTCAGGGAATCGTGTGGGGGCCCCATATGACATGATGACACTTGCTGTATAACGTGTGTCATTCATGACCAACTGGTGATGCTATCCAGATGGTGGGATCCAGAGATAGTGTCTGTGCTGCATGCTGTCTTATACAGAGTTTCAGTTAGCCTTGGAATCCTAACCGAGTCCACACTATTAGGGAAACAATAGTGAAACATAACATGGATTCAGTAGCATGAGCGGAAACAGTCAAGATTTCCATTTCCATGTCAGTCTGGGGATCAGTGAGAGAGGACAGAGGAAAGAGGTTGTGAGTTTTGAGGGGTAAAGTATGATGATCTCTGACCTCAGAGTACTGGAAGCAGGTCAGTTTCTACAGTACCTTTGTTTATTCTATTCTTGACATCACCACGTCAATGTATCAGTCAACATATCACAACGGTCGATTCATTAAGTTAGTAATAACCTCGGGTTAACCCATAACTAAAGTATCAGGTGATTCGGCAGCTGCTCAATTAAGTTCTGGATCAATTCGTGTTCAAAGTAGAGATGAAGAGATGCTAGAACGAGGAGCGGAACCGGAACGAGGATCTCCACCCTCTCTCTTTGCGGGAAAGTCTATGGGCCGACTGTCCCCTCCCCTCTCTGAAATTCGAAAGATGCTAGCACCAGCAAAATCAAATAACCAGTGACAGAAAAACCCAAGCACCAGAACTATTGCTGCTCGTTAGCTATCAGTGGCCATAGTATAAAGATAGATCTACAGCACCATTTATGATTACGTAGTCTGCCCATTAAGAAGAGGTTAGTAAGTATAGTAATTGGCGTGTAGTGTCAACATTATTAATCTCTTCAGAGGGTGCCAGGCTAAACCCCATTCCTATGTCCCCTGTAACTTCTCCTCCCTTCTCCTCCCCCCACCCCTCTAAGTGATGGTTTTGAGCTGTAAACATTAACGAGGACCGCTGAAGCTTGCCCACAGAGCAGGGCTGCGTCACTACGCTATTAAAACTGTACACAAACATGTCTGTCCACTCTCTCTCTTTCTTCCTCCACTCAACCTCCCGTTAAAACTCCCAGTGCCCACATGGAGGCTAGCACTAGTCTCGGAACTAGACAAGCCCTCCTCAGCCAGAGAAAATGTCATGCAAGCACCCCTTTGTCTTCATGTATTTACAAAGTGTCTCAGGGTAGGAGTGCTGATCTAGAAATCAGGTCCCCCCTTTTATTTAAAAAAAATAAATGTAACCTTTATTTAACTAGGCAAGTCAGTTAAGAACAAATTCTTATTTACAATGACGGCCCACCCCGGCCAAACCCGGGCCAATTGTGCACCTCCCTATGGGACTCCCAATCACAGCCGGTTGTGATACAGCCTGGATTTGAACCAGGGTGTCTGTAGTGACCTCTAGCACTGAGATGCAGTGCCTTAGACCGCTGCGCCACTCAAGAGCCTTTATTCATTATGATTTACAAAGCAAAACAGATGCTAGATCAGCATTCCTACTCTGAGATGCTTTGTGAAAAGGGCCCAGAGGTGCATGCACTCAGCACGGCACAACATTGTGGAACGTTAGGACCGAAATACTGTATATGAACAAACATGCCTCTCTGATATGTAAGGGATTACGTCAGCTCTATTCATTATATTTCTAAATCGGCAATGTTCCATAACATTTGCCTACTGAACGTGCCCCAGACGTCTGACTGAGGGATGGACAGGGCAATCTCACTAGGTAGGGAGGAAGAGACTGAAGGAATGTCCCGGCTGCCTCTCCTGTCTCCTGGGAAAAGATAAAATACCTGCTGGCATTTTGACCACAGAGACGGCCCCGTTGATCCTGCTGATCCTTCCAAAACAAAAGCCCTCTCTCTTTACCATGTCGGCTGTGCTGTGGTTTCCCTGAAAACAAGCCTGCATGGATGTGATGACATCAGAGTTTCCATGGGAACCCTGCAGCCCAAAAAGAATAACAGGCAGCTGATGATGTCATCGTCACATCAAAGTAAATGTAATTAAGTGCACATGGAGCCAAGACAGAGAGCGAGAGAGAGAAAGATGCACTCAGAAAAAGGTGCTATCTTGAACCTTAAAGGGTTATTTTGCTGTTCCCATAGGATAACCCTTTGAATAACCCTTTTTGGTTCCAGGTAGAACTCTTTTGGGTACCATGTAGTTCTACCTGGAACCAAAAAGGGTTCTCCTATGGGGACAGCAAAAAAAACACATTTGGAACCCTTTTTTCTAAGAGTCTAGAGAAGAGAGAAAGAGATAGAAAGAGTGAGAAAGAGAGAGAGATAAGTATGCTAATAAAATGTATTTCATGTTACCAGCGTTGAATGTTTTTTGCACGGTTTCTGAGCTAGGTGCAGAGACATCCCGTGATGAGGTGGATTGAGAGGTTGGCTGATTACCATTATACGGCATGGGATGCATAACTCCAACCTTGGAAACACCTCTTCACTGAACATGCCCCTATGCAATGCATGAGAAGGTGACAAATAGAATCAGATCCCTATAGGGGAGTTTAACTTAATCTGCAATAGCAAATATAGTCACATATCCACCATACATAGCCTAAAGATTAGTGGGCAAGTACTGTCTTATATGCTAGCAGAGAGATACCGGTGGTCTGGGAGAACTTGAGCATAGAGAAATGCTATGAGAAGTGGAGGAGGTGTGGAGGAGAGAAAGAAGTGGGGGGGGGCACAAACCCCAGCCAACCTCCTGAGATCACTGACTCCGGATAATTACAGCCCCCCCCCCTGCTCCCAGAGTCAGGATGGACTGAGCCCGTATCCACACACATGCAGACACACACATTGACGCAAACACATGCTCGCAAACACACACACAAGAAATTGTCTACACTTGTATTCGGCACAGGTGACAAATACAAATTTGATTTGATTTGACATGCTAGCAAAAACACAAGATTGCACACATGCACGTGTAGCGCATGGGGATGTGTAAAACGTACTCCTCAGCTTGAAGTGTCGCCACTTGCACAGCTGAACTGTTACGTTTGGGAGGTCTGGGAGTTCAAGCCTTGATGTGAGCTGAATCAGGAGGAAGTGGTACTCGCTAAGCAGTCAGCGCAACGTCCATTACACACACACACACACACACACACGTCGCTCTGTCATACGCACAATTAATACAAATACACATCACGTTTAAGACATCCTCAGAGACAGGAAAAGACAATGACCAGACACACAGGCTCAGTGGAAAATCATGAATGTCACCTCCTTGCGCCTGCACAAGGGGAAACAGACTAAACCCTACTATCAACACACAGTGTACTGTCTCCAAGAGACTGGATGCAATTGTGAGAGCTGGAGTGCATATGAAAGACCATGATACACACGCACAGGAACACACATGCTGAAACGCTATCAGTCTGTGTGCAGCTTCAACAAAAACGGATACTTCAGTGATGATGGATTGTCAAGGAAGTGAGCAGTGCTGATGTCATACTCCCAGGCCGAGCCAAAACACATCTCTGTCATATCCATCAATTGTTCCCCACAATCTCCTCTCCTATATCGAAACCTCACAACCTTCTCCCAGGCCTCTCTCTGGCAGCCAGACAGGCCCTGATTCAGCATGACATCACCCTCTCCTTTCTGTGCCCACAGGGCCCTTAAGAACACACACATATATACACACACACACACACAGACATAGAGAGAAGATGAGCAGGACAATAAAGGTTGTCCGTCTGTCAAAGACTCACTTTTTTCACTTAAAGACCCTGAAGTGAGGTTTGGAAACAACATCACTATTTGTCCTGGCAATGAAGGTCTGTCTACTGGAGCATTCACAGGGGGGAAAAAAGGAGAATGGTTTTTCGTTGAAGTTGTCCACTTTAAAAACCCTTTGGCAACTCTCAGAGTTGCTTGAGGACACAGTAGCGCTGTGGCAAGGATGCACAAGATACATTCTTTTAAGGACCTATCTAAGGATCTATCTAATCTACTTACCCCTGTAGAAACTCTGGAATCACACCTTGTTGGCATAAAGACACCCACAATCTCTCTTTTTATCTCGGTCCATTTCTGAAGTGCACCAACGTGCGTTCAGTCCTTGCACACCATATAACAGATGGTGTCATTACAAAACACCCCTTCACCGTAGCGAAGCTGGTTCGTTACCGAGGCAGTTGAACCTTAAAATGATTGAGCGTGACTTTCACCACTAAATATACTTCCACAGTTTGACAAAGCTACATCAGGGGAAACAGCTACTCAAATTAAAAACCTTTCATTATGGTGTTAGCTATTTGCTGCAGTGACTCAGAGCCCATTGAGGCTCAGTATTCTCAGTGCTTCTGGGGCCTGTGCAGTGCAGGTGAATGGTGTGTGTGTGTGTGTGTGTGTGTGTGTGTGTGTGTGTGTGTGTGAAATGTAGGATTGTCTGAGCACAAACATAGCTACTTCTTTTGGCAATGCATGAAGCAGAGTCAGGAAACAGCTTGAGTGATGAATGACAGGCTGCTAGGAGAGGCAAAGAACCCAAAGATCCCTCCTCAGTCACACCCCCAAAAAAGGCTTTTGATTTGCTGTGAATCCAGCGCTTTGTGTGTGTGTGTGTGTGTGTGTGTGTTCGCACATGAGGCAGACTGCCTCTGCCAACTCCTAATGAGTGTTGCTGAGGAGGAGATTGATTACTGTGAGACAGATGTGCCTCAGCTTACCTGTGTGCTTGTGTGTGTGTGGTGGGGGAGGGGGTATGGTGAACATATGACATATGTCTGTGGCACAGGTGAGAGCTCCTGCTGAAATTTTACAATAAACTACAGTTTGTAATGAAATACAGGAATGTGTTTTTACCGGTTACTGACACATTACTGAGCTTTCTACATAGCGGTGTTTGTTCGAATACCCATACTAACATACTGTATACTACATACTTAATGAGTTTATACCACAATCTACATACTATTAGTTCATTTTAGTATACTGTAAATGAACGTTTCAGTTGAGCGTACTAGCGCTTCAACTGTCTACAGTTGATGCTGTTGCTATATGCAACCTCTCGCTAGTTTGTTAGCATAACAAATGACTAGCTAGACATTTTATGATTTTGGGTGGGTTCATAATTTCAATCTGGAATGCGCAACAATTTAATTATGCAGATATTTTGTAGGTTTTGAGCGTAAATGTATCAGTTAATCTGTGCTCTGGCAGACAGACGAGACCAGAGTGCTCTGAAATCGGAGTAGATAGCCAGAATAAACAATGCCCATTGAGAACGCACAACAACTATACCACTTAGCTAAGAATGACAGGAATAATCAAGTCAATAAATGTTGGGGGTTAGTTAGATAGCATATAGCTAATATACTGGCAAATTTGATGTATTAGTAGCCAACTAACGTTAGATAGTTAGCTAACAAACCTGTACAAACTGCTGTAATGATATGCTATGTGGTTTGTAAGGATTAGCGTAGCTAACAAATTGTCAGCCAGCATAATGTGTAAGGCAAGTTATTTGAAAAGTAATTACTTTATTACATTGCTCAACATTTTCTTAACATTAGTCATAATTAGTTAAAGCAATGAATTTGTATCCGCTCTCGTTGGACTTCGGCTGCATATCTTCCGCCATTTTCTTCAAATCTGAAAATTTGAAGCTACGGCAATTTTCTGAAGTAATGCATGATGGGCCCTAAAACCACGAAAATAATGTCCACTGTTTGTATACTTCATATTTAGTCGAATGTGGGGAGACATCCGGGAACTGTTGGCATACTAACTATATCCATACTATGACCAATAAGCATACTATATACTCAATTTATGTCACAAATAGTACGGTTAGTACGGTTAGTATGAGTATATGAACACAGCCCATGTCTTAGGTCTGAATGAGATGTTTCTACAGAGATGAAGCTGAGTGGTCAGACAGCGGTGTTGACACTGTGTCTATGGTGGGTATGTTAAGCATGAAACACACTGAGAATCTCACTGCCTTTATTGTCCCCATTATCATTAATTTTTTTGGTATTTTTTACCCCTTTTGTGATATCCAAATTGGTAGTTACAGCTTTGTCTCTTCACTGCAACTCCCGTACGTGCGTCCTCCGAAACACGACCATGCCAAGCCGCACTGCTTCTTGAAACACTGTTTGCTTAACCCACCAATGTGTCTGAGGAAACACCGTACAACTGGCGCCCGAAGTCAGCATGCATGTGCCCGGCCCGCCACAAGGAGTCGCTAAATGGGACAAGGACACCCGGGCCAGCCAAACCCTCCTCTAACCCGGATGACGCTGGGCCAATTGTGCGCTGCCTTACGGGTCTCCTGGTCGCGGCACAGCCTGGGATCGAACCTGGGTCTGTAGTGACGCCTCAAGCACCGCGATGCAGTGCCATAGACCGCTGCGCCTCTCGGGGGGCCCATCGTACATTTTTAAAGACAAAAAAATGGACAATACAAAATTCATAATGCTACATACAGTATGTACCAATGAAAGAGACTAGCCTGCTGGCGTTACTGGTGGATAGGAATATTAGCCCGAACTGTTTAGGAGGGATATCACACCTGGCAGAAATGATTATCTAATTCTGTTTTACCTGCCAGGGAGTGTTCTATACCTCAAATCAAATCAAAGTTTAGGTGTAAATGCTTACTTACAGACTCTAACCAATGGTGCCAAAAAAGGTATGTGTGTGTGCGTGTGTGTAGGTAAGTAAAGAAATAAAACAGTAGAAAGACATTTGAAAAAAAGAGTAGCAAGGCTATATACAGACACCTGTTAGTCAGGCTTATTGAGGTAGTATGTACATGTAGGTATGGTTAAAGTGACTATGCATATATGATGAACAGTGAGTAGCAGAAGCGTAAAAGTGGGGTTGGCAGGTGGTGGGACACAATGCAGATAGCCCGGTTAGCCAATGTGCGGGAGCACTGGTTGGTCGGGCCAATTTAGGTAGATTTGGCACTCCGGTACCGCTTGCCATGCAGTAGTAGAGAGAACAGTCTGTGCCTGGGGTGGCTGGGGTCTTTGACAATTTTTATGGCCTTCCTCTGACACCGCCTGGTGTAGTGGTCGTGGGTGGCAGGCAGCTTTGCCCCAGTGATGTACTGGGCCGTACGCACTACCCTCTGAAGTGCCTTGCGGTCGGAGGCCGAGCAATTGCGTACCAGGCAGTGATGCAACCTGTCAGGATGCTCTCGATGTTGCAGCTGTAGAACCTTTTGAGGATCTCAGGACACATGACAAATCTTTTTAGTTTCCTGAGGGGGAATAGGCTTTGTCGTGCCCTCTTCACGACTGTCTTGGTGTGTTTGGACCATTCTAGTTTGTTGTTGATGTGGACACCAAGGAATTTGAAGCTCTCAACCTGCTCCACTACAGCCCCGTCGATGAGAATGGGGACGTGCTTAGTGCTCCTTTTCCTGTAGTCCACAATCATCTCCTTAGTCTTGGTGACATTGAGGGATAGGTTGTTATTCTGGCACCACCCGGCCAGGTCTCTGACCTCCTCCCTATAGGCTGTCTCGACGTTGTCGGTGATCAGGCCTACCACTGTTGTGTCGTCAGCAAACTTAATAATGGTGTTGGAGTCGTGCCTGGCCATGCAGTAGTGGGTGAACAGGGAGTACAGGAGGGGACTGAGCACGCACCCCTGGGGAGCTCCAGTGTTGAGGATCGGCGTGGCAGATGTGTTGCTACCTATCCTCACCACCTGGGGGCGGCCTGTCAGGAAGTCCAGGATCCAGTTTCAGAGGGAGGTGTTTAGTCCCACGATCCTCAGCTTAGTGATGACCTTAGAGGGTACTATGGTGTTGAACGCTGAGCTGTAGTCAATGAATAGCATTCTCACGTAGGTGTTCCTTTTGTCCTGGTGAAAAAGGGCACTGTGGAGGGCAATAGAGATTGCATCATCTGTGCATCTGTTTGGGCAGTATGCAAATTGGAATGAGTCTAGGGTTTCTGGGATAATGGTGTTGATGTGAGCCTTTACCAGCCTTTCAAAGCACTTCATGGCTATGGACGTGAGTGCTACAGGTCTGTAGACATTTAGGTAGGTTGCCTTAGTGATCTTGAGCACAGGGACTATGGTGGTCTGCTTGAAACATGTTGGTATTACAGACTCAATCAGGGACATGTTGAAAATGTCAGTGAAGACACCTGCCAGTTGGTCAGCACATGCTTGGAGCATACGTTCTGGTAATCCGTCTGGCCCCGCAGCCTTGTGTATGTTGACCTTAAAGGTCTTACTCACGTCGGCTATGGAGCGCGTGATCACAGTCGTCTGGAACAGCTGATGCTCTCATGCATGCCTCAGGATTGCTTCCCTCGAAGCGAGCATAGAAGTGATCTAGCTGAATATCCATGTCGTCATTCAGCCACGATTCCGTGAAGCATAGGATATTACAGTTTTTGATGTCCCGTTGGTAGGATGTTCGTGATCTTACCTCGTCTAGTTTATTGTCCAATGATTACACGTTGGCGAGTAATATTGACGGTAACGGCAGCTTTCCTGACGGCAGCTTTCCTAGCAGCTTTCCTACCTGCACCCAGAGGGGAGTAGTTCAAAGTTCAGGTACAGGGGGTGGCTTTGGTCTAAAATTATTTTGTGAGTCTTGCTGAGGGCTCTGACTTTAAATATCTCATCACCTTGTTTGCTGTGGTGATAATCCTTCTCAGCATATTGTTCTGGCTGACAGTGGCAACAAACACAAAAAGTTAATACTCTCAATGAAAACAGAGTAAAACAGAGTCAGTATTGTACAGTCAACATCAAAAGGTCCCAGCTTTTTGAGAAAGTACAGTCCCTGCTGACTATTTTTGTAGATCTGGTCTGTACATACAAGAGGACACTCAGATATTTGTATTCCTCTACAACATTTGTATTCCTCTACAATGTTCTGACCTCTGATAGCTGTTGCAGAGGTGGGTGTTGTTTGCTTCCTGAAGTCTGTCTATGCACATCTCTTTGGTCTTGTTGGTATTGAGGACCAAGTGTGATTCATCACACCTCTCTACAAAGTCATTTAGGACTGGGCCATGACAGTGGGAGGCCGTTCCATCTCTTGCTAGAACAAAACGGTACCTGCTTCGTGCCAACCCAGTAGCGACGAGCTTACTGATTCTACTTGTAGAATAGCAACGCTTGTCAGTGGCCAACAACTTGAGAGCACGAACCCCCATGTGGGAGAGCACAAACCCCCATGTGGGAGAGCACAAACCCCCATGTGGGAGAGCACAAACCCCCATGTGGGAGAGCACAAACCCCCATGTGGGAGAGCACAAACCCCCATGTGGGAGAGCACAAACCCCCATGTGGGAGAGCACAAACCCCCATGTGGGAGAGCACAAACCCCCATGTGGGAGAGCACAAACCCCCATGTGGGAGAGCTAACAATTAATTTGGTATTTTTCAAAAGAGAGCATTTTCTGCGTACATCGCAGGATGAGCCTGTCACACTTCATATCCAATGTAGGCTAAGGGATGGCAGCTCGCTAAGTGGACAGATGCAATGCACACAACACTAAATACTTCCTTCAAGCCTGCTAACCACTGTAGTTAGTATTGACATAATTAAATCACAATGGATTAGCTAGTTTCCATGAAACAGCTGCCTGTGTTAGCTGCCGAGTTTTGCAGTGCAGTGTCCATAGCTAGCTAACTATGTTGTGCTAGCTAGTGAATATGCTAACATTAACTAGCTAGCTAAACATTTGGCTATGGGCTGGCACTGGCACTGGCAATATGGGATTATGGAGAGTGAATTATATTGTTTCCTCGTCATCTTGCTTGGTAGTCATCTAGTTGTGGCCATCTGGCTACTATCAACAAGGGCTTTCTACAAAATAGCAACATTAAGCGCAGATAGCTTGGAATCTAGACCATAAGCAATATGTACATATATCCATTTCTGAACAATGCTACTGCCACCTTCTGGTTGGGAGTATTTTAACAAGGCTGAGTGGCTGACAACTTTCAAGGTCTTTGCTGTGTGGACACATAAGAGATTTTACTGCCTACATTCTGTTCAGAGGTGCTAAGTACTGTCGGCAGGCAAATGTTTGGCAATCCTACCGGTGTGTACTCTGAGCTTTTAGAGGAGGGGAGACACCCTTCTGTGTGTCTGCCACAGCTGAAGACCAACACAGAGGTGAAGGGCTGTTGGTCTGAGAGGAGGAGTGAAAAGAAAGGCAGGGGGAGAGATCAGGGCCTAATGTGCTTCAACAGTCCAGAGAGAGGAGTGTGAGAAAGCCATCAAGGAGACCACACCTCTGTTCAAATGAAGAAGCACCAGTAACCACAACGACCTCTGCTTCCTCCCCTCCATGTCCACCTCTGGCCCCTCTCTACTATCCCCTCCCCCAGACCCTCACTACCACTGGTGGTCCTGGAGGTAGAGCTCAGTGTTGCCAGATTGGGTTGTTTTTAAACCCCCATTGAAAAAAATGGGATGCAAGAAAACAAACCCAGCCCACCCAGCTCACAGAGCAAACTTAAAATGTGACTACTTTAGTGGATTGAGCAGGATTTTGGTTCTGATTGTGCTAGAAAGTGTCAATAGAAACAGGCAACAATAGTGGAGCTATACCGGCTTTGGGATGGGGAAGAAACCCAGCCAGCCTCCGAGCAGCCTGAACCAGCCTCTGGTTCAGCCTCTGTTTAACCCAACATATGGTCCTATATGTTCCTTTAAGAGTGGACACATCAGATTTGTTCATGTTTAGCCTCTGGAAGACTGAAAACTGCTGAACAACTAGCAGTGAGTAATGATAAGATGTTTAAACAGAACACAGAGGGGGTAAGGCGCAACTGGACATGCCTAGCTCTGGAACGCAGGCCTAGTGGTGCTAGGATTCTACACGGATTTAGTTAGCTCTTCATGAGAGAAGAGAGAAGACAACGGAGGGAAATACAAACACAGAGGAAAGAGGAAGGTGCTGGTACTTTGGGCGACGATGATAAGTTGTGTTGTTTGCTGAGGTGCCAAGATAATTCACTGTTGAACAGTAGAGGACTCCCATATACTACTGCATAACTGATTGATCTCTGCTGCTAAGAGAGGCCCACACTCTCACACACACACAAAGTACTTACATAGAGCTTAATGTACCCTTTGGGGTCATGCACCGCATGCCCTGACTAGACATGTGCAAACCCGCGCACACACACACACACAGATTTACTGGCTCCCTGAAGGCCTGATAAAACCCTGTCTGCATGACCTCACTTCCTGTCGCTACAGCCAGAGGGGGGATGGATAGACAGTAACCCGCTGAGGGGTAGAGGAGAGGAGGACACACACACACATTTCCACTTGGGGTGTTTTACTGGCTGGGAATCTGCCCCCCTGACCTTTCCCATATCATGCTTTAGGGGAGGTGGTCTGATCCTGACCTGTGACCCCCACATTGGCCCTCGAACAAATTAAATCAATTTGGAGGGGTTTTAATAATGTTTTCCATTCCATCTATCTATATACCAGTTATAAAACTGAACCTCAACTCTCAGTCTCAATAACAGTTCCAGCGATTTTAAGGACGATAACTTAATGATGTCATCACATCAGACTTCCAACTTCTATCCCCTGTTGCTTAAATCATCCTTCAATATGAATTCATCTTAAATAGTCATTTGCCTGTTGATGACTGCCTTTAAATTATAGTATGGCTATGTAGGGAAATGCCTTTTTGAAACTAAACCCCATTACTCAACCTTGTGGGGGTGAAGCTAGTTTTAGAAGATACATTTTCAGCGGACAACTTTCTCCTTTAAAAACTGTGCAATGTGCCGAGGAGTGAGGAAAAACCTGGCCACATTTCCTGGCAAGCCCTTGGAGAATCTACTCCTACATGGACCATGACTTCACATCAGTACTCAGCAAAGCTGCACTGATGAAAATGGTCAGACGGTAATTACTACGAATGGCTTCTTCAAACAGATAAGATGACAGAGGTACCCGGGAGGCCAAGGCCAGACTCAGCGAGATGACTGAGCACGTAGGATGCATCCCAAATGGCACCCTATTCACAGTGAACTCCTTTTGACCAGTGCATTATATAGGGAATAGGGGGCTGTAGGAGCTATTTATCATGTTTGTGTTATACTTATTTCATCCCTATACTTACCTGTTTAGCACCTGTTATACCCTCCGAACGGCCTCAATTCGGCATCGCATGGACTCTACAAGGTGTCAAAAGTGTTCCACAGGGATGCTGGCCCATGTTGACTCCAATGTGTCCCACAGTTGTGTCAAGTTGGCTGGATGGTGGACCATTTGGGTGGTGGACCATTCTTGATACACATGGGAAACTGTTGAGCGTGAAAAACCCAGGATCGTTGCAGTTCAACACATTCAAACCGGCACCAACTACCATACCACGTTCAAAGGCACTTCAATCTTTTGTCTTGCCCATTCACCCTCTGAATGGCGAACATGCACAATCCAAGCCTCAAATGCCTCAAGGCTTAAAAATCATTCTTTAACCTGTCCCCCCCCCCCCCCCCCCCCCCCCCCCCCCTTCATCTACACTGACTGAAGTGGATTTAACAAGTGACATCAATTAGGGATCATAGACTGACCAGGTGAAAGCTATGTCATGGAAATAGCAGGTGTTCCTAATATTTTGTACTCTGAGCATAGGGAATAGGGGGTTATTTCAGACATAAACCAAGCCAACAACATGCACCAAAGATCTGGTTACAAGGATAATGTTTATAATGTGACCCCTCTGCTTGCCCCTCTTCCTCCCTGGTGTCTGTCTGGACGCCTCTCCTTTGTCACTGGATCCTGGATGAATATAGCCCACTAATGAGGACTCCGACATCTACCCCCCACAGGAGTTATATTACCACTCAATCTCGGGGGACTGTCCCATAAGACACATACTGTGTATCCCTTTCAGTTTCCATGTAAACAAACATGTAAACAGTTATATTGTTACTCAACATGAAATGTGCATCTCAAGTCTCAGGAGTCAAAACAACATGGAACTTTCGAAACGCTTGTCTTCACCATCTCCACTTCCCATCAATCATGGTGTACTTAACAGTTTAACTCCTCAGCCTGGCCTCAGAGCCGCACAAAACACATTCACTTCTAGGTAAAAAAAAATATTTTAAAAAATCTTTAGAAACTGAAGCCTCTTATGGTCTAACTTGCTGCTGAGAGTTCATACTCTTACTCACATTGGCCCACAGAACATAACGATGCTCTGACGCTTGTTTTTATGATCAAACGTCATGTTTAGCTGTTGAAAGCCGTATGAATCATACCATAGCCACTTACACAATGTTTCAACATGAGGGGGAAAAAAGTATTTCACATGACATCATCTCTTCCAAGCTGCTGCTTGCAATTATACCTTTCATTACACACTTGGTGAGGTCAGACCTGGGTTCAAATATAATTTGATATATTTTAAATTACTTTAGCTGCCTTTGATTGAGCTTGCATGGCGCAAAAGGAACCAATAGAACAGTCACAAAACTGTGAAACCCGCCCCATCTGGTACTCCAGGCCGTAAAGGACTCCCACATCTACAGAACACTCAGAGTGGATCCTGCTGAACAACTAGCAGTGAGTAAGGATCGGATGTTTAAACAGAGCACAGAGGGGATAGAGCGCAACTAGACATGCCTAGCTCTGGAACGCAGGCCTGGTGGTGCTAGGATTCTACACTGATTTATTTCGTTAAATGAGAGAAGAGAGAAGACAACAGAGGGAAAGACAAACACAGAGGAAAGAGAGGGGGGAAGGTGCTTGTAGTTTGGGAGACGGTGATAAGTTGTGTCTTGTTTGCGGAGGTGCCCAGATACATGTGTCTTTCGCATGATGTCATCTCTTCCAAGCTACTGCTTGTATTTATACCTTTTATTCCACGCTTGGCTAGACCTGGGTTCAATTCAAATTTGATATATTTTAAATTAATTTAGCCGCCTTTGATTGAGCTTGCCTGGTGCAATGAAACGAATAGAACAGTAGCAAAACTGAAAACCACCCATCTGGCACTTCAGACAGGCTAAAGCAAACGCTAAGTATTGGAAAGACTTCAAATAGTACTTGAACCCAGGTCTGGGTGAGGCCAGTTCAGGCAACATGACCCAGCCCAGAGATGGGTGGATAAGCAGCACTGGGAAAGGAGGATCCTTTGGCTGGGACTGTGTTCAAATCTCTATGTGTTACACAATATCTGGCCAACAATGTTATCCTGAAACTTCACAACAGGTCTGAAAACTGAATTAGGCCGGGGCATTGAGGGTAGCCAGGTTCACTCCATCTTCTATAGACTGCATAATAAGAGCACAATGTTATTTTGTATTTAGAACATACAGTAAAGAGTAGAAAATGGTCCCAGCAGACACAGGCTAGAAGTTGAGTTGAGAATAGGAAACCGCAGGATTACTCGTGGGGAGAGAGGGCAATGAGTATTGGGTTATAAGAGAACAGCCACAGACAGATGAACGCAGGCAGACAGAGACGACGGACGCGCGCACACACACATCTTTCCACTTGCTCTGCATGGATGGTGATTAAGTTAGCGCCAGTTAAAGTGTATGGACTGCGATTTGGTCACAAGGCCTGGTAAGCTACTCTTGGTGTCTCTTGAGTTCTGACATTCAGTGGCCTTTCCCTGGTCTTCACCTCGACATTACACCCTTCTAGCTTTCCATAGGTCTGCAGGGAGACAACATGGCAACAGGGTCACTACCTGTCACATAGAGGGCATACGCGCACCTTGTGTGTGGCATGATGTTCAAACATACACAAGTTGATGAAATTAGACAAAGGCAATGGAAGGGTAGGGAGAGGAGGGTCAGTCTGTCAGACACACAAACATAGAGACCGAGGCACAAGGGGACAGAAATGAGACAAAGGCTATGGCCAGGCCAGACGCATGAAAACAGTTAAGGATACTAGAAGCAAGTTCATTTTATAAGGGGAGGTAAAATGCTGTGGCTTTTTGTACACGTGACGTCTGCAGCCTCTTATAAACACTAAGGTCTTATCCTGAGCAAATTGTTTATTTAGTGTAACAACATCTGTGCATTCGAAGGGATTGCACAAGCAGCATAACTGAGCTCAAGCGAAACTGCTACTGTGCCTGTGGACTTAAACTAGACCTGACTTGCCCTTATCTCAAAAACTGGCCAAGTGATGTTCAAGGAAGTCAGTTTAATCCTAGCCAACTGGCACAACTCCTACTGTTTATGTTCCGTTCCAATTGTCCTGTTTGCTGTTGTTGAACCTTGATTTCACCCTCCGGTAAAGCTACTCTACCAGCACATTTACCATCATTTACCTTAGTGTTGTTCTCCCAGAACAAGCTTTACACTCCACCAGCAGGTTCACAGGTGGCTGCTTTGGAGAAAAGCCAAGTCTGGCACTGCACTGGAAAACAAAAGCACCATTTCTTCTGCCTTAGCTTTCATTTCCAAGCCTCCATCTACCTTCTTCCACCTCCCAGTGAGATCTTGTGCCGTTTGTTTTCCATTGACATATGTGATCAAGCCAGGGGCCACACCACACGCACTTTCAGCAACAGCGGAGAGGCCCCATGGTAGACTGTTTGTAGACAGGGGACAAGGGATGAGGGCAACTCAACAGCCCTTCCATCTGGTCCCATCTAAACTCTGTTTATCCTTCTGGCAAATGTTTATCCCTGACAGACTGACTCCTCCGGTCGTGTTGACTTCTGTATACTTATCTGTTTATTAGGATCCCCGTTAGCTTTTGCAGAAGCAGCAGCTACTCTTCCTGGGGTCCACACAAAACACAGAACATGACAAGTAACAAAGCATTGATAGACAAGGAATGTCACACACACATTTAAAAATACAATGATATACAAACATTGCAACAAACAAATAATACAAACAATAAAACAGTGTGTGTTTGCACGTGTCCTCTCTCACAGTCCCCTCCGTTCCATGAGTTGTTTTTAATAGGTCAATTTGCTGTTTGCTTGAGTAATGCGATCATGGCTCTTTGGAAAACTATGCGTTGCTGTGAATTCGTTTTGGACTTGGGGACTGTGAAGGGACCCCTGGTGGCATGTCTTGTGGGGTATGTATGGGTGTCTGAGATGAATGTTATTTGATTATGCAGACAATTCTGGAAGTTTCATCACAGTAATATTTCTGATAAAAACTAGGAGAAAAGCAGTTAATCGCTCGTCAACCCTCAACCAGGAAAGACTGACATGCAGGGTGTTGATGTTAATTCTGTATGGGCAAGGCGTGCTGCTCTGCTTTGAGCCAGCTGCAGCATTGCTAGGTCTTTCTTTGTTGTACTTGACCATATTACCAGACGGTAATCAAGATGGGACAAGACCAGAGCTTGAACAACTAGTACAGTTGATGTGTCAAAAACACAGAACATCTTTTTAAAAACAGACATACCCCTCCCCATCTTCACAACAACTTTGTCAATATGACGTAATCATGATAATTGACCATCCAATGTTATACCTAGGAGTTTAGCTTCCTCAACGGTCACACATATATGTAAAACACCAGTTGAGGTTTAGGTCTTAGAGAATGTTTTGAACTAAATATAATGCTTTTAGTTTTAGATGCAAGACCAGTTTATTATTTAAAAATCACCCATTCTGATACTGACTGAATTCCTTTTTAGAATTTCAGTGCGCTCACCGGCTTTTGGTGCTGACATGTAGAGTGTGGAATCATACATAAAGCTAAAATGACTATGTATGTGGAAGACCTGTGGCAAATGATTTGTAAAAATAGAGAAGAGAAGCAGCCCAAGGCAACTGCCCTGAGGGACACCACACTGTACATATGTTAGAGAAGCTTCCATTGGCGAACACTGTTTGGGTTCAATTGGATAAAGAACTCTCCAAACATGTAATGGCAGGTAATGTAAAGCCATAGCAAGTTAGTTTTCAATCAGAGCAATTTATGAACAATAACAAAAAAGGCTGCACTGAAATATAACAATACTCCAACTATCATATTTTTATCCATCTCTTTTAACCAATCATCAGTCATCCGAGTAAGAGAAGGGCACTCAACTTGTACTGCACTATATGCATGCTGAAAGTCGTGTTTTCTGAAAGATAGTATTGTATTTGGTCAAACAATCCTCTCCATCAGTTTAGTAAGAACAGGCAGCAAACTGATTGGGCAGCTGATAGAGCCACCAAAAGGGTACTTTACTATTTTTAGGCAGTGGCATTACTTTGGCGTCCTTCCATGCCTGTGGACACACACACACACACACACACACACACACACACACACACACACACCTTCAGGCTTTGGTTAAAGATATAGCAAATAATAAGGAATTTTAAATGATTCATACATTTTACTTTTGATACTTAAGTATATTTTAGCAATTACTTTTGATACTTAGGTATATTTAAAACCAAATATTTCTAGACTTTTACTCAAGTAGTATTTCACTGGCACTTTTATTTTAGTAACTTTCTTTAAAAATGTATTTATACTAGAGGTTGACCGATTAATCAGAATGGCCGATTAATTAGGGCCGATTTCATGTTTTCATAACAAATTTGAAGTCGGTATTTTTGGTTACCGATTTGGCCTTTTTTCTGTGTTTTTTTTTTTTACACCTTTATTTAGGTAAGTCAGTTAAAAACACATTCTTATTTTCAATGACGGCCTAGGAACGGTGGGTTAACTGCCTTGTTCAGGGGCAGAATGACAGATTTTTACCTTGTCAACTCTGGGATTCAATCTTGCAACCTTACAGTTAACTAGTCCACGCTCTAACCACCTGCCTCATTGCACTCCACGAGGTGCCTGCCTGTTACGCAAATGCAGTAAGAAGCCAAGGTAAGTTGCTAGCTAGCATTAAAAACTTCTTATAAAAAACAATCATAATCACTAGTTAAACTAGTAATATCATCAACCATGTGTAGTTATCTAGCTTGTCCTGCGTTGCATATAATCTATGAGGAGTGATTTAACAAGCACATTTGCGAAAAAGGACTCTCATTGCTCCAATAACCATAAACACCTTTCTTAAAATCAATACCCAAGTATATATTTTTAAACCTGCATATTTAGTTAATATTGCCTGCTAACATTAATTTATTTTAACTAGGTAAATTGTGTCACTTCTCTTGCAACAGAGTCAGGGTATATGAAACCGTCTGGGCCGCCTGGCTCGTTGCGAACTAATTTGCCAGAATTTCACGTAAATTTTATTATGACATAACATTGAAGATTGTACAATGTAACAGCAATATTTAGACTTAGGGATGCCACCCGTTAGATAAAATACGGAACGGTTCCGTATTTCACTGAAATAAACGTTTTGTTTTTGAAATGATAGTTTCCGGATTCGACCATATTAATGACCAAAGGCTCGTATTTCTGTGTGTTATGTTTTAATTAAGTCTATGATTTGATTGAGTAATCTGACCGAGCGATGGTAGGCAGCAGCAGGCTCGTAAGCATTCATTCAAAGAGCACTTTCGTGCGTTTTGCCAGCAGCTCTTCCCTGTGCTTCAAGCATTGCGCTGTTTATGACTTCAAGCCTATCAACTCCCGAGATTAGGCTGGTGTAACCGATGTGAAATGGCTAGCTAGTTAGCGCGCTAATAACGTTTCAAACGTCACTCGCTCTGAGACTTGGAGTAGTTGTTCCCCTTGCTCTGCAAGGGCCGTAGATTTTGTGGAGCGATGGGTAACGATGCTTCGAGGGTGGCTGTTGTCTATGTGTTCCTGGTTCGAGCCCAGGTAGGTGCGAGGAGAGGGACGGAAGCTATACTGTTACACTGGCAATACTAAAGTGCCTATAAGAACATCCAATAGTCAAAGATATGAAATACTAAATGGTAGAGAGAAATATTCCTATAAATACTATATTAACTACAACCTAAAACCTCTTACCTTAGAATATTGAAGTCTCATGTTAAAATGAACCACCAGCTTTCATATGTTCTCATGTTCTGAGCAAGGAACTTAAACGTTAGCTTTTTTTACATGGCACATATTGCACTTTTACTTTCTTCTCCAACACTTTGTTTTTGCATTATTTAAACCAAATTGAACAGGTTTCATTATTTGAGGCTAAATTGATTTTTATTGATGTATTATATTAAGTTGAAATAACTGTTCATTCAGTATTGTTGTAATTGTCATTACAAAAAAAAAAAAAATATATATATATATATATATATAAATAATATTTATTAGTATTTTTTATTTAATTTTTATAAAATCGGACGATTAATCGGTATCGGCGTTGAAAAAAAAAATCGGTCGACCTCTAATCTATACTTATACTCTAGTATGACAATTGGTTACTTTTTGAACCACTGCTTAACAAGTGCATGCTTGTCAACAATTGGCATGAATTATTTTTGCAAATAAACTAGCTACACCTACATTCTTTTTTTACAATCCCTTTGATGAAGTAGTATCTCCAAAACTCATCCGGGAACATTTACTGAAGGGAAGTTATCATCCAGATCTGTCTCTTTACTTTCCAAGTTTATATTCGATGGAGCCCTTCCGAGGGACTAAATATGTAACCAACAACAATAGTTGACTTTAATAGACCTAGACCACAACCAATCCTGACACTAGTATGACCCCAGATTGTGCATCATCATAGTTTACTGGAAGCAGATGCTCAGTTAGAACTACCCGTGGGTCTACTCGGTATATCTTTGAGCCCCCAGATCCCATTACAGCCCTTTCCACTGGTGGAGCTCTGAGCTGGGCTGTGTGCCGGAGCAGAGCCCTGGCCCTCAGCTGACTCCTGACCCACCAGGCACACAGCTTTACACTGGCTCTGCTCTGTGATGATAGCCTCTCCAGAGCCACACTTCTCCCCACGTGCCAACATTAGTGCCCAAAGGTATGGCTTGGGGGGAATGTACCAAGTGCCCTTTGGGAACAGCTGCCATTCCAGAGTGAAGTGTTTATGGTAAAGTTAACTATGTAGAAACAGAGATGGGGCTTTGGCACAGTATTTCTCCATATGTAGGGTACTAAAGACTTAACCAAGATTACGCCAAAGCCTCTGGAAAAAGATTGGCTTTCAGCAGAAGACAGTGTCAAACTACATATTTTCAAAGTGTGCGTGTGTGTGTGTGTGGGGGGGAGCATTACTAATGCTCTCAGCTGTAGTTTGGCGACTTTGGGACTTTTGAGCATGCCGCTATACTGTTTAAATGGCAGACACCAGTGCTCGCCATAACCCCTGTATAGGCCACCAAAGCACTGCCACACTTTTTCTTAACTGATTTCTCTGAACTATTGTCTTAGTGTCCTTGAGAACTATTATGTTGGGTGACTTAAATTTTCATGTTGACAAAGAGAATTTATGCATCTTTTGAGCTCTAGGGACATTATCCAACATGTTTTTGGGCCCACCCATAACTGCAGCCATACTCTGGACCTGATTATTACGAAGGGGCTTTCTATTGAACTCTCAAAACCTAGGACCAAGACACATGGAAAGGCAGCTTTTTAGCTATTATGCCCCCAGCCACTGGAATTGCCTGCCAGAGAACCTCAGGGAGGCAAAAACTGTGGTCATATTTTAAAGAGCTCTTAAAAAGACACCTTTTTAGCTATGCTTTTCCTTAGGGTGCTTTTTAGTCATTCAGCTTGTTATTCTTTGGTTTTCATCCTCTTTACACTTGTGTAGTAATTATTTCAGGTTTTTTTCTCTCCCTGTGTAGCCCATTGTGTTGCATTCCATGTTTGAAATGTGCTGATTGGATTTGACATCACACTCTGACCTGTTAACATAGTAAAAACCTCTAGAGCGAAAACAGTAAATGCAACAGCAATTATTAAATACAAATAAATAATAAACATTTATATTCACAATCTCATCCGTGCCCTTGCTTTTCAATTTTAAACAAATCAATTTCCTAGTGCATATTTTTCATAGCATACATTATCATGCATCTTTATAAAATAAATAAATTATTCCATGTCAAGTATTTTTATAGGAAAATTAAGCTACCTTACACAATCTCATCGTAGAGCAGTACTATGACCTTGTGGGATAGTCTCTCTCTAAACCGTGTGTACTTTTAATAGGAGATTCAGGGGAAACATTAACTCCAAAATAAACCATCTGATGGAGAAGTCCAGAGATGAAGAGAAGGACCACTCTGGATTGTTCTCTCAGTAGGGCTTGCGCTGAACAGGAGAGATACAGTACACACACAATGAGCGGGGAAGTCTCTCACAAACACCCACATGTATACAGTCATGTAGGGTTGTCAAGATACCAGTATACTACAACACCTGATTTTCAAAAAGGAAAACAAAGCAGACTAAATGCTATGGTCCTTTAAATTTAAAAAACTACAGTATGTCAAATGTGTGCTATAGCTTTGAAAAGAAACGTGATTCTGGGTGACAACATAAGGCTGCTTGTTTACAACATTAGGACTGTTTTCCTCAGGAAATGTAGTCAGCTTCATGTTTTGTTTCCTTGCCAAGATACCTCTCAGTATCGCAACGCTGGTATCGTGATAACCCTACAGTCATGCTACACACACACACAATCAAACCCTTAATATACTGCTCAGTTTACACACTGCCCCCCCATCCCACCTTCTCCAGTACATGTGTAAATATTGGACTACACAGTGCCTTGGGAAAGTATACACACCCTTTGACTTTATCCACCTTTTCTTATAGTTACAGCCTTAATCAAAAAGGTATCTAATAAAACCAATTGCTCGGCAATCTACACACAATAACGCCAAAGCGAAAACAGGTTTTACATTTATCTATTTAAAAAAAAAAAATACGTATGTAAATAAGTATACAGACCCTTTGCCAAGAGACTCGTTATTGAGCTCAGGTGCATCCTGTTTCAATGATCATCCTTGAGATGTTTCTACAACTTGATTTGAGTCCACCTGTGGTAAATTCAACAGATTGGACATGATTTGGAAAGGCACACACCTGTCTATATAAGGTTCCACAGTTGACTGTGCATGTCAGAGTAAAAACCAAGTCATGAGGTCGACGGAATTGTCCATAGAGCGCCAAGACAGGATTGTGTCGAGATACAGATCTGGGGAAGGTTAACAAAAAATGTCTGCAGCATTGAAGGTCCCCAAGAACACAGTGGCTTCCATCGTTCTTAAATGGAAGAAGTGTGGAACCACCAAGACTCTTCCTAGAGCTGGCCACCCGGCCAAACTGAGCAATCGGGGGAGAAGGGCCTTGGTCAGGGAGGTGACAAAGATCCCGATGGTCTCTCTGACAGAGCTCATCTGTGGAGATTGGAAAACCTTCCAGAAGGACAACCATCTCTGTAGCACTCCACCAAATCAGGCCTTTATGGTAGAATGGCCAGAAGGAAGTCACTCCTCAGTAAAAAGGCACATGACAGCCCGTTTGGAGTTTTCCAAAAGGCACCTGAAGACTCTCAGACCATGAGAAACAAGATTCTCTGATCTGATGAAACCAAGATTGAACTCTTTGGCCTGAATGCCAAGTGTCTTGTCTGGAGGAAACCTGGCACCATCCCTACGGTGAAGCATGCTGGTGGCAGCATCATGCTGTGGGGATGGTTTTCAGCAGCAGTGACCCGGGAGACAAGTCAGGATCGAGGCAAAGATAAACAGAGCAAAGTACAGAGATCCTTGATGCAAACTTGCTCCAGAGCGCTCAGGACCTCAGACTGGTGCGAAGGTTCACCTTCCAACAGGACAACGACCCTAAGCACAGACAAGACAACGCAGGAGTGGCTTCGGTACAAGTCTCTGAATGTCCCCCGAACTAACATCTCTGGAGAGGCCTGAAAAATCGCTGTGCAGCAACACTCCCCATCCTACATGATAGCGCTTGAGACGATCTGCAGAGAACGGAAGAAACTCTCCAATTACAGGTGTGCCAAGCTTGTAGCGTCATACCCAAGACCACTCGAGGATGTAATCACTGCTAAAGGTGCTTCAACAAAGTACTAAGTAAATTGTCTGAATACTTATGTAAATGTGATATTTCTGTAATTCTTTTTTTAATGAATTTGCAAAAATGTCTAAACCTGTTTTGATTTGTCATTATGGGGTAGTGTGTGTAGATTGAGGGGCAAAAACAAATCAATTTTAGAATAAGGCTTTAATGTAACAAGATGTTTAAAGTCAAGGGGTCTGAATACTTTCCGAATGCACTGTATATTTTGCCTTCCTGTATTATACTTATGCTAAAATGTTTTATATTCTACTGCCATTTACTTTGTTCGTATTCTTATATGTTATTATTGTTGTAGAGAAAGAATCTGCAAGTAAGCATTTCGTTGGATGACCATGCGTATCCTGTAAATACTACTAATAAAACTTGAAACACACGCGTTAGGTATGAAGATGTACCCACCTGATTAGCTTTTCTTGCTGTAAAAGAAAAACATTCAAGGGTTCAAAAGGTGTCCTAGCAAGCAAACAATAATTAGCAATATCTCAATTGGGTGACCTCATTTAACAAGCTTAACCTGGCAATGACTGAAGGTAAAGGACAGAGTGTGGTGAACCTGAGACGCTCACCTGAGCTTAGGCGGGGTAGCATCACAAACAAAATGGCCACCATGACCAAGATGGATCCAAAGCCAAAGAACAACCACAGTGCAGCGTTCCAACTGTCATACTCTGATAAAACATAACATCCAAAGTTTCAGTCAATGCAGTTTTTTGTAGCATGTTCCTTTCATAGCATAATACGGTATATTGTGTAGGTACTGGGGCTGCCATCTAGTGGCCATGAATTGGTACTGCATACAATGTAGTACGTTCGGATTAATATTCCGTGAAGACTATATACATTGAGTGTTGGAAACATTAAGAACACCTGCTCTTTCCATGACATTGACTGACCAGATGAATCCAGGTGAAAGCTGTGATTTCTTATTGATTTCACTTGTTAATCCACTTCAAATTAGTGTAGATGAAGGGGAGGAGACAGGATAAAGAAGGATTTTTAAGCCTTGAGACATGGCTTGTGTATGCTTGCTATTCAGAGGGTGAACGGGAAAGACAAAATATTGAAGTGCCATTGAACGTAGTAGGTGCCAGGCGCACCGTTTTGTGTCAAGAACGGCAACGCTGCTGGGTTTTTCACACTCAGTTTCCCGTATGTATCTAGAATGGTCCACCACCCATAAGACATCCAGGCAACTTCACACAATGTGGGAAGGGGGGGGTCAACCATTACAAAGGTGTTCTTAATGTTTGGTATACTCAGTGTGTATAAAATATGCTTCTGTAAATCTGCAGAAATGTGTATGAACGCATACTGTATCACTGTACGTAATAAGGTTTAGGGTATAAGGGGTATAAGGTTTAAAACTCCATGAGAAGTTCCTAAAACACCTAACCTGTGACGATGAGGGTGAAGCTTTTGCGGATGGGCATGCGCTGGGAGCTGTGAGACACCCTGCAGAAGTACTTGGAGCCCGAGTCATGCAGGAAAGCGTGGAGCAGGAAGAAGGCCGACAGAGAGTAGGTCCCGTCCTGGTGGTGGCTGTGGCTGGAGTACAGGACAGTGTCCAGCTTCTCTGGTAGGAGGCCTCCACCTCCACCACTGGGCTCCCTGAACCACTCCATTTCCACATCCAGGGGGTAGTAGCCCTCTGCCTCACACACCACCTTCTGCTCCCCCCTGTCCACCAGGAAGATAGTAGAGTCCACGTTCAAGGACACGCGAGGCGGCTCTGAGGGACGATGTCAGAAATTACTGGCATTACAATGAGGATGTTGGCGGTATATAGAAGGTGATAAAAATGGCAGTCCATGACACCTTTAACTGGCTATATTATGGCATAGAGATGGACAAATTCATAAAAGTGTATACCATATCAGGAAGTGATAATAAAAGTAATTAGCTTATTCTTTCAATGAGCAAATGATGGCGCAAAGCTTCAACATTGAAACGTGTCTGCATCAAGTCCTGTGACCCCTAACCCCTCCACCTTACCCATGATGTGCAGAGTGATGTCTTGGCTACCAAACAGCGGAGGCACTGAGACAAGGCAGACATACGTCCCCTCGCTGCTCTGCTTGGTGAGGGGTAGCGTCAGGGATGCGTTGCCCCTACCGATGGCGTTAAGCGGCACCCCGCTCCCCACCGTCTGGCCCGAGCGGCTGGAGTGGCTGAAGAGCGTGGTGCGTTCGCCGTGTCGTTGCAAGCGCCATTCCACTGTCAGGTCAGCTGCCTTATGGTCCACGTCAAACTGACAATGCAGGCTCTGTTGCTTCACTAGGCCCACCCGCACAGAGGGAGAGCGGGTGAGGACTAGCATCACAGCTACACACAGGTCACAGTCAAGGCAGGGCAGGAAGGGGGTGCAGAGGAAGGAGAAATTTAGAAAGAGATTATAGCCAGGGTCTCATTCTGATGCGTCTGACATAGACATACAATACAGTATATGTGACTCAGACTTTCAGGAGAGAGAAGTATTGGACAATTGACCTAACATTTTTACTCATACATAGATATACAAATGCCTAAATCAAATAAACAAGGGTATAAAAGGAATAACTGACATACAGTACCAGTCAAAAGTTTAGATACACCTACTCATTCAAGGATCTCTTTATTTGGACTGTTTTCTACATTGTAAAATAACAGTAAAGACATCAAAACTATGACATAACATATGGAATCACGTAGTAACCAAAAAAAAGTGTATTTTATATTTGCGATTCTTCAAAGTAGCCACCCTTTGCCTTGATGACAGTTTTGAACACTATTGGCATTTTCTCAACCAGCTTCATGAGGTAGTCATCTGGAATGCATTTCAATTAACAGGTGTGCCTTGTTAAGAGTTAAATGTGGAATTTCTTTCCTTCTTCATGCGTTCGAGCCAATTAGTTGTGTTGTGACAAGGTAGGGGTGGTATACAGAAGATAGCCCTATTTGGTAAAAGACCAAGTCCATATTATGGCAAGAACCGTTCAAATCAGCAAAGAAATACGACCGTACAGCACTACTTTAAGACATGAAGGTCAGCCGATACGGAAAATGTCAAACTTTGAAAGTTTCTTCAAGTACAGTCGCAAAATCCATCAAGCGCCATGAAACTGACACTCATGAGGACCACCACAGGAAAGGAAGACAGAGTTACCTCTGCTGCAGAGGATAAGTTCATTAGAGGTACCAGCCTCAGAAATCGGCAATTAACTTCGTCTCAGATTGCAGCCCAAATAAATGGTTCTTTTACTTGAACTCTGAAGCATCAACATCAACTGTTCATAGGAGACTGCGTGAAGCAGGCCTTCACGGTTGAATTACTGCAAAGAAACTACTACTCAAGGACACCAATAAGACGAAGAGACTTGCTTGGGACAAGAAACATGAGCAATGGACATTAGACCAGTGGAAATCTGTCCTTTTTTGAGATTAGACATTATTGGTTCCAACCGCCGTGTCTTTGGGAGACGCTGAGTAGGTGAACGGATTATCTCTGCATGTATGGTTCCCACCTAAAAGCATGGAGGAGACGTGTGATGGTGCTTTGCTGGTGACAGTGTCAGTGAATTATTTGGAATTCAAGGTACACATAACCAGCATGGCTACCACAGCATACTGCATCGATACGCCATCACATCTGGTTTGCGCTTAGTGAGACTATCACTTGTTTTTCAATAGGACAATGACCCAAAACACACCTTCAGGCTGTGTAAGGGCTATTTGACCAAGAAGGTGAGTGATGGAGTGCTGCATGAGATGACCTGGCCTCCACAATCACCCGACCTCAACCCAATTCAGTTGGTTTGGAATGAGTTGGACCGCAGAGTGAAGGAAAAGCCTCCAAGTGCTCAGCATGTGGGAACGCCTTCAGGACTGTTGGAAAAGCATTCCAGGTGACTACCTCATGAAGCTGGTTGAGAGAATGCCAAGCGTGTGCAAAGCTGTCAAGGCAAAGGGTGGCTTCTCTTAGGTTCTGATTATTAGAGTAAGAACTCGGACAGTGAAAGCTCAAACCAAGCTTATTCTTCCTAAAGGATCGAACAGCTGAATCGACGAAAACATTCACACCAGCACTAGTATTTAACCCTTTCTCCTATGTGGAGTCACTTCCTACACATTGGAACAGCCAATGCAGCTCTGTTGAGACAAAACCCTTCAGTGAAATTGGTTCTTCCTCAACTCATCTGACCTCTGCCCCAAAGTGCTCACTCCTCCCCAACTCACGGCTGTCATGGTGACTGGTACCAGACTGTCTCTTCTCCTCCGAGGAGCCCTGTGGCTAACAATAACATATCCTGACATCCATTACCCGCTCTCCCTCAGTGACATGAATAAGTATATTTCCATTCTCAGAACCAAACACTACTTTGAAGAATCTAAAATAGATTTGTTTATCACTTTTTTGGTTACTACATGAGTCCATGTGTGTTATTTCATAGTTTTGTCTTCACTATTATTCTACAATGTAGAAAATAGTAAAAAAAAGAAAAACCCTTAAATGAGTAGGTGTCCAAACTTTTGACTGGTACTGTATGTTACAGACTAGAGCAGTGCTTCCCAAGGTGTGTAGATATTTGCCCTAGCACTAACACAGTTGAATCAACTAATCATCAAGCATAGTATCAACAATAAAATGTGCACCAGGATTGGGAAGCACTGGACTAGAGTACAGCCTACAGCTACTGCAGAAGTTTCAAACTCATTCCACGGCTGGCCGAGTATCTGCGGGTTTAGTTTTTTTCCTTTCAATTAAGACCTAGACAACTCAGGGAGGAGAGTTCCTTACTAATTAGCAGTGGTGGGAAAAGTACCCAACTGTCATTCTTGAGTAAAAGTAATGATACCTTAAAATACAAAAAGACTCAAGTAAAAGTCACCCAGTAAACTCTAAAAAGTCAAAAAATATTTGGTTTTAAATATACTTAAGTATCAAAAGTATAAATCATTCCTTATATTAAGCAAACCAGATGGCACCATTTTTTTATTTACGGAAAGCCACAGGCAGACTCAAACATTTAGACATCATTTACAAACGAAGCATGTGTGTTTAGTGAGTCCGCCAGATCAGAGGCAGTAGGGTTGACCAGGGATGTTCAGTTGATAAGTGCGTGAATTTGACCATTTTCCTGTCCTGCTAAGCATTCAGTACTTTTGGGTGTCAAGGAAAATATATGGAGTAAAAAGTACAATATTTTCCTAAGGAATGTAGTGAAGTAAAAGTAGTCAAAAATATAAAACAGCAAGGTAGATACCCCAAATAACAACTTAAGTAGTACTTTCAAGTATTTTAACTTAAGTACTTTACACAACTGCTAATTAGTGACCGTAATCAAGTATAAGGGTGGAGAGAAAACCCAGACTCAGCCCTCTGTGGAATGAGTTTGACTTGATCTACTGCACAAGAAATAGACAGAAGGAAAAGTCTGCATTACTTGAAGTGGTTAGCGCCGCTCTGTCTGCGATGGCGGCCCAGTTGCGGTAGTGTGCCTGGCCAGGTGTGGGCGTTGCAGGGGTGTGTCTGAGGAAGCTGGTGATGATGAATACGCCGTCGGTGTGCCGTATGGTGCAGGTGAACCAGATGTCATGCTCCTGGGCTCCTAAACCTGGCCAACGCATCTGGAGGCCCTCTGTGTTGTACCTGCGGATCTCACACCGCAGCTGGTGCTCCACTACTCCTTCAATGTACTTCCTCATGTCCACCTTAGAGCCTGAACACACGGTTTGAAGCGCATCGCTCAGTGTTGAAAACAACAAACATTAACCAGTGAAGAACATATAACCAAATCTGACATTTGTTTAGCGGTTTCTCTCATTCACCTGTAACAAGGAAGGTGATCGTATTAGGGTTCAAAGCACTGTCCCCTGGATGGCCAAACTGCAGCCCAGCGTCTCTGTGCTGGTACTCGGTTTCAGCATGTCCCTCATCATTGAACGTTACACTTTCATCCACCAGCTGACAGGGCAGCCAAGGCACCTGTTCGAAAGACTGGATTCCTGGCACCTCTGTCAAATCGAGGAAAACGTAGAATAATCACTATGAGAGTTTCAAATGTAACTTCACATTTAAAAATCAATCATAATTATAGGCTAACAAACAACGCTGAACGAGCACAACATGCCTGGAACCATCAGATTAAAGAAATGACAGCAAAATAAATAAAGGTCATAAAGTAGCCTACCTCCACAGAGAAATAAACAGATAAGAATATTGACGTTTAAACTCATGTTACAAAACGGTCTTCTGGACCTATCTGTCCCTGTGCCACTCAACTCGAAGAGCTCTTTCACTTTCATTTCAGACAACTTGATGCAAGTGACTAAAACAGAACCTGCTTGTGCAGCTGTCCGTAAGACACGTTGACATTTGATTTTTACAATGGCTTGTATTAGTAAAGTAATAATCCGATATGTGAATGAGGAAGAAAGTGTTAAACTACTAGGGAAAACAATATTAAAACCAAAACATGCTACTGCAACTAAACAACCCTCCATATACATCCATACCATGAGTGGCGCTGTAAAGTTAAAGTAAATTTTGTCGCTCTTCAACAAAAAAATCCGCCCACGTGACCTTGATGCGGAAGAAAGAAGACTTGTTTTGAGTGATCGAAAAACACGTTTCTTTCATTGGTTTATTGTAATATCGCATTGGAAAGTAAGTATCTAGTTACAGTATTAAACTTCTCGTTTTATTACAATTAGTAGAATAATGCATTGAACAAAAAAAAAAATGTACACGTGCTCTTCGTTGTAGTTGGCTTGGCGTGGAATTGGGTCCAGCGTGGATGAAAGGATGCACATTTGAAGACTGAACTGCGCCTCACCCAAACAATGAATCAAGGTAGCAATGAGATTTGAGTTGAATGCATTGGCTTATAGTTGTAACATGTTAACTGTATGTATTTGCTGAACTGGCTAGCTGACAATACACATTATTTACAGTCAGGTGTTAACTAAATCTATTTCAAGTCAATCACTGACAGTACCCCTTTTGATTTCAACTAAACGTCATTTTCCCATTGTAGAAGTGCTCAGTGACTTTTGACCTGAATGGCAAAACATTTTAGAAATGTGCTCAAAGTTGACCTATTTTGCATACCATTTGACTTTTTCCACATTATGTTACAGCCAGTAATAAAATTGATTAATTGTTCTCAATCTACACACAATACCCCATAATGAAGCAAAACCCTGTTTAGACACTTTTGCAAATTATAACTGAAATCACTTACATAAGTATTCAGACCCTTACTCAATACTTTGTTGAAGCACCTTTGGCAGCAAGTCTTCTTGGGTGACGCTATAAGCTTGGCATGCCTGTATTTGGGGAGTTTCTCGCATTCTTCTCTGCAGATCCTCTCAAGCTCTGTTGGATGGGGAGCGTCGCTGCACAGCTATTTTCAGGTCTCTCCAGAGATGTTCAATCGGGTTCACTCCTGCATGGTCTTGGCTGTGTGCTTAGGGTCATTGTTCTGTGGAAGGTGAATCGTCGCCCCAGTCAGAGGTTCTGTGTGTTCTAGCAGGTTTTCATCAAGGCTCCCTCTGTACTTTGCTCCATTCATCTTTCCCTCGATACTAACTAGTCTCCCAGACGCTTGGCTTTCAGGCCAAAGAGTTCAATCTTGGTTTCTTCAGACCAGAGAATATTTCTTCCTCATGGTACGGGAGTCCTTTAGGTGCCTTTTGACAAACTCCAAGCGTGCTGTCATGTGCCTTTTACTGAGTGATTTTCGTCTGGCCACTCTACCACAAAGGCCTGATTGGTGGAGTGCTGCAGAGATGGTTGTCCTTCTGGAAGGTTCTCCCATCTCCAGAGGAACTCTAGAGCTTGTTCAGAGTGACCATCGGGTTCTTGGTAACCTCCCGTCTCCCCCAATTGCTCAGTTTGGCCGGGCGGCCAGCTCTAGGAAGAGTCTTGGTGGTTCCAAACTTCTTCCATTTAAGAGTGGAGGCCACTGTGGTCTTAGGAACCTTCAATGCTGCAGAAATGTTTTTGTAGCCTTCCACCAGATCTGTGTCTCCACACAATCCTGTCTCGGCGCTCTACAGACTATTCCTTCGACCTCATGGCTTGGTTGTTGCTCTGACATGTGCTGTTTACTGTGGGACCTTATATAGACAGGTGTGTGCCTTTCCAAATCATGTCCAATCAATTGAATTTACCACAGGTGGACTCCAATCAAGTTGTAGAAACATCTCAAGGATGATCAATGGAAACAGGACGCACCTGAGCTCAATTTCAAGTCTCATAGTAAAGGGTCTGAATACTTATGTAAATAAGGTATTTCTGTTTATTTTTAATATAGTTACAAAAATGTCTCAACCTGTTCTTCGCTTTGGCATTATGGGGTATTGTGTGTAGATTGAGGGATTTGTAAAAATGTAAATCAATTTTAGAATAAGGCTGTAATGTAACAAAATGTGTAAAAAGTGAAGGGGGTCTGAATACTTTCTGAATTCCCTGTATATCTTCATCACTGGGGGTGGGGGGGGGGGGGGGATGGTTTATAATGATATGACTTAAAAGTTTAGGGTTGTCAAACTATTGTATAATTACTTAAACATTTCTTTAATAATAACTGTCATTTAACCTTAAACATCAACTATCAAAAAACGTGTTGACTTTGATTTGTCATATTCACACGTTGTAGCTTAGACCCCTTTTTACATCATCTGAGGTTGTCTTGTGACTGCCATCGGTTGAGACACAACGTGCTCTTGAGTACAGGGTGGGTGTCATGTTTTGGCTGATAAATGTATTCACAAGTTGACATTTCAACTTACAAATGGTACCACAAAGATGGTTGGAAGTCCATACATAGAATGTTGATTTGAATGGGAATATCTGTTTTAAAATTCTACTCTTAATCTTCCAAAGGAAACCTATTGAAATCATAGAAATATAGACAATAGAATATATATGTTCTACACAGGATTTTATTAAGAATGTATGCATTGTAATTTCAGAAAATGTCAAATATATTTGCAGTAATAGTGGAATGGTGTGTTTCACAGTATTACTTTACCCTCCAGTGTTGGGATTGGCTATGATATTCGCATATTGGTTTCCTCCTTCCTGAATGGCATCTGATTTCAAAATGGGAAAGCTGTTTTGACTTTGCAGCTGTGTTAATCAGGTCAAGTGGTAAATGTAGAAATCACTGTCATTTCCTGATTGCTAAAATTCTACACTGTTCGCTCAGTTTCAGAAAACAAGCACTGAATAGTGTAGGGAATCGGTGTACCATCTAAATCGCTGTGTGTTATATTTTTAATAGCAAAAAAATGTATTTTCAGCTGTTTGAAGCTGATGGACCCAAACCGAAAGTAAAAGGCTGGAATGCCATGTTACGGGGAAATGGGATGCGGTGGAGGAAATTTGTTTTGAATGCAGCCAAGTGCTGTTGCAAATCACCTAGCTTCCACATAGGTGCTACACCTGTAATTTCACCCCTATCAGTTGACATGTGAATGTGGGTGGATCGGCAGGTAGCCTAGTGGTTAGAGCGTTTGGCCAGTAACTGAAAGGTTGCAGTATCGAATCCCAGAGCTGACAAGGTAAAAATATGTTGTTCTACCCCTAAGCAAGGCAGTTAACCCACTGTTTCCCAGGCACAGAAGATGTGGATGTCGATTATGGCAGCCACCCGCACCTCTGATTCAGCCACCCGCGCCTCTGATGTGGATGTCGATTATGGCAGCCACCCGCACCTCTGATTCAGAGGGGTTGGGTTAAATGCGGAAGGCACTCACACAACTGACTAGGTATCTCCCTTCGTGATAGTAATCAGAAGATCACATTTCAATGACGTAGCAGCTAAACTGCAGTGGTCTGAAGGATAGGTCCATGCTAAGAATTATATTTATGTGATTGAAATGACACCCACCCTGTATTCAAAAGCATGTGTATCAACCGAAGCTTGCAACCCTATTTGTAAGCTTTTTGAATGATATCAAACTCAACCGTTTATCATTTCCAGTGATGGAGATGTGGTATGATGGGGAATGCAAAATGGGTCAGCTTTAAACAAACACCTTTATCTCTGGAATGTTCTGGAATTCCGTTACTTTTTGTAACTTTCTGACAACTCCTTCCATGGGCAAACATGTATGCAAAGTTTTTTTTAAATCAAAGAGGATCTGTCAAGTGACTCAACTCAAATGGATTTGGCCCCGGCAACCTGGTCTGTGTACTGAACTAACTACTCTGTAGTCTACTCATGTGTTCATGCGTTCTTACTCTTCTGCCTGTGCTTTCAGATTCCTGGCTGAGCTGTGAGAAGACTGCCATTCTCCAGGGAGGCTTTCTGTTGGCCAACAGATTGTGCCAGCCAGCGTCACTCAGTGCCCTGCAGAAGGAGGACTGGAGTAAGGTTGGCCACCCAATTCTACAGGCTGTCAGAGAAATATGTGGGCAGGAGCGAGGTAGCTGTCTGAGCAGTGTTCACTGGAAGAAGAAAATCATCTGCGTCTTATGGAGCAAATTACTGGGGCGGGAGAGCGAAGAGGACATGGAAATCGGCTGGAGGGAGAATCCATTCTTCTCTCTGCAGAACAGTCTACCTGACATTAACCGAACAGTGATGTTTGAGCTGGTCAAGTTGAAAGGCTTCTCTCAGATCTACGCCCAGCTGCTTTTGTGTCTGCCGTCGTCCCACCTGAGTTCTGAGCTAGAGAAGCTAGTTCAACACATCACCCGAAACAGCACTGAGGAGGACGTCCGCGTCCTGCTGGAGGTGTGGTGGGAGCTCTGGAAGGGCAGGGAGGGAAGGCGAGAGGACGACCTAGATACGGTCTTTACTAACCAGTGGACCCGCCTCCCCAACACCACTGGCCTCTCGCCTCATGCTGCCAAGAGATTCAAGTCAAACCCAGATACCCCAACATCAACACCATCCACCAATGATGTGCTGTCCATTCTTTTTCATGCTCTGGAGCAGGTGAAAGAGCATCTGAGCACCTCTGACCTTTGCTACCGTGCCCTATCCAACTGCCTCGACTCCCTGTACACCTCACATCTGATAGACCAAGCGATCATCCTCCCAGCTGAGGTGCAACTTCAGAGCCTGAACAGTGCGGTGACTGTCAGAAAGAGGCATGCTGGGATAGAGAAGTTTGATCTGGTCCAGGTGATAAGCGGGGCCCACAGTGACCTGAAGGCAGCCCACACACCCTCCCAGTTTAAACCCTGTGGAATGACACTAATGCAAGCACTGCAGACTGTCTCACAGCTCACTCAGGCCTGGGAGAAGAGAGGGCTGCTGGAGATGACAGACAGCTGTGACCCCAGTGTCTTGGCACGCCGTCTGAAAAGCTGTCTGGCCAGAGTGCTCGAGTCCCTAGAGGAACTTTCCATGTCTGAGACCATGGATGAGGGTGAGCGCCAGACACTGAACAATGTGCAAAGCACTTTTAGAGGCTTGTTAGTCTCACTGTCCTTCCCCGACACAGAGAGCAACGCTGGGGAAATGGCCCACATTGCCGTAGCCATCATTAACCACCGCTTGGAGGGCTTCCAAGATTTCACTATGCTATTTGCAACTGAACTGAGCTGGTCCCTGAGTGTGGAGGAGTGGATCAGCTGTCTGGAGAGAAACAAAAACGCATTCCAGCGAAAGGACATTGTCATGAAATTAGTCTCCACTCTCATTGCAAAGTGCCAAATAGATACTGAAGAAGTAGAGCACTGCAGAAAGCTGAAGGACATTATTGTGAACATTTTCGCAGAGCTCCCCTTAGCTGAGAAAAACACAACATTAGCGGAAATGCTAACCTGCTCTAAGAAGGGTCTCCAGGGCTCTCTGCCCCAGGCTGTGATGGAGGGCTTTAGTGAGGAGCTCAACATGACGTTCAACTGCATCATCCAGGGTGGATCGGCGCAGAACAACCTCAGCTTGGCCGTGGCCGCCATAGCCCGCGTGGCCTTTCAGAACCCCGAGGCCACCCTGCGTCGGTGCTGCCATCTAGCGGTGGTGAACCATGGGGCCCACAGCCTCCTCTCCAAGATACTCCAGCAACTCCCAGGGCTGAGGGGAGGTGCCCCCGGTTGCACAGAGGGGACGGGCAGCTCTGCGGGGAGCTTACTGTGCAGCTGTCTTCAAGATACTGCCATGACTAAACTGTCCTCGGCTAAGGAGGAGGACCAGTTCCTGCACTTCCTGGTTGCACTGATGCAGCCGAGCATTTCCGAGAGCGGACAGAGTTTCCTGCACCCTGAAGAGGTTGTGTGTGCCTTCGTCCTGCCTCACCTCTCCCCCTCTGGCTCTAGCACCTGCAGCCTGGAGCTGTGCCTGCATTTGCTCCACTCTGCATTTTCTCTGGATTTCCAGGATGCATCACCACACTGGGTCATGAACTGCTCCCCGTTCCCCCTCCTTTGCGTCCTCTGCCAGCTCCTGAATGAGGGCTGCGGGTGCTGGGAGCTTCCTGCAGAGGGCGCATCACGTCACTTATCCATGGAGTCCAAGGTGCTGCTCGTCACTGTGCTGACTGCATTGGGCAAGGTGGTGGGACGGGAGGTGGCCTCAGCCCCCAACACCTGGTCCAGAGCCCTTTTCTGGCTCTACAATAAGGTGGAGGCCCTGGACTGGACTGTTCGCTTCCACCTGAAGGTAGTGTGGGGGGATCACTTCAAAAACGAGGTGCCGTCCTCACTGTTGGCTGTGTGCGAGCTGCCGGAGCAGGAGTGGTCTGGCCTAAAGTTGGCCCAGTATGGGCAGGGCACAGGGCTGCTGGCGTGGATGGAGTGCTGCGCTCTCTCTGACGAGGTTCAGGACACCATGCTGACCTCTCTGGCTCTGGACCAGCATCGGCCCGACGACGTCAACATGTTCAGCAAAGGCCTGCTGGTGGCTGTGACACAGACCCTACCCTGGTGCACCGTCGCAGAGTGGGGCAGGCTGCTGAGAGCCATGCGAGAGCTGCTCCGCTCAGGTCGTCTCCACGTGCCTTACTCTCTGGAGTACGTGGACTTTCTCCCCCTGCTGGACCTGCGGCCGTTCTCCTGCGAGCTGCGTCTGTCCGTGCTACTGCTGCGTGTCCTCCAGCTGCTCTGCGGCTCCAGCTGCAAAGACTGGCTTTCCGGCCAGGGCTGGGCCCACGTGGGGCTGCTGTACGCCAGCGCCATGAGAGAGATCATAGACTCCCTGAGGGGAAAGCTTTCGCCGTCTTCCTCCAACAAAGACCCAAAAGAAGAGAGGGCAGCTACCACCACTGCCAGCCAGGAGGTGCTGTTTGTACTGAGCCAGCTCTTCTGCCATGTGCAGCACATTCAAGTGATGATGCCCGGCGGTCAGTGTGAGTCCCTGTTCCTGTGTGCCCTGGAGATCCTGACCCACTACGAGGCAGTACTGGCCGCACACCCCAGCTGCTGCTCCCACCTGGAGACCAAGAACACTCGCCACTTCTTCACCACCATCACAGACAACCTGGACAGTGCCGAGATGAAGGCTGTGTTTTATCAGAAAATTGCTCAGCTGTCATCTTCAGGTTGATGCACTTAAGACAGTGCTCGAATGAGGGTTTATTGTTCCCAGCCTCAAATAAAATGTTCTGACCCAAAATGTACTTTTGAATAAAACTGACAAATTGCGTGTCTTTCATTGGTTTATTAATCAAAACTCATTGAAACAAACTTTGATCATCCACACTAGGACACAAGACAGGGTTACAACTTGATCAAAATGCTTGGGCTTTCAGTGCTTATTTCATTTGTCTGTCAGATCTATTTTCTATTGCAACATTTCATACTTAACTATGAAATAATTAATTTAAATATTTTGGATAGAAAGTTAACCTGATTAGTCATGATGCCACGCTCAGGTAGGAAAAAAATAAAATCAGTAAATATTTCTTGCACAAACTACATCATATAACAGTGTCTGACCCCTGAGAATTGTAATAAATACCAGTCATTTTGTATTCATAGGCAGTTGCATGTCCTAAATTCCACAGACCATTCCTTCAGAGGCAAGGATTGAAATAACTCATGGCATTGAAGACAAGAGGGCAAAGGAAGCATAATTGACATGTTGCTAACCACAGAATTAGATGGCACCTCTAATCTGTCTTTGAGCCATCTTTATGAGAAGGTTGACCCGTTGACCCAGTCTGACACAGGTAGAGGCGATAGGCCTTGCAACACAGCAGCACAAACCAGTAGATCTGAGGTGCTAGTAAGGATAGGTTGGCTAAGTTGCACTGGAGCTGTAGATGGAAAGGCACTTTGTGGAAGGGAATGGTGTACTGCTGACCATACACCCAGTACATGTAGGGAAAGAGCAGGATACGGCAGGTGAAGAAACTCAGCAGAACCATCACACCATTGACTCTGTGAAGCCATGAGTCCTCTAGTCCCAACTAGAGGAAAATATATGGATTGTTTAATGATTGTACACTGAGTTATAGTACAATTCATACTATGTTCAGACTACCTAAAGCACAAATCAAAAACAAAGGAGTTTATGAATCTGGGAGTGGCCTTACCTGGATCAAAACCGTTCCTAATGAGACAAATGGAGTGCTGAATTCAGCCATGAAGAAACAGCCAATGAAGAAGTCTCCACCTAGACCGGTCCTGAGGAACTGAGGAGGAAAAAAAAATGCATGATATGAATATTAAAAATGAACTCATTGAGCACAGCCAGCTGTTGAGGATGACACGGTTGATTATCAATAACAAAAACTGGACTAGTCACAAATTTCAACTGCCGATGTAACGCATCAGACCTAAAGTTGCTGTACAGTAATTGTGCTCTCTCACCAGAGTGATGGGCATAAAGACCGTGAGGAGGACCATGTGATGAAACACCAGCAGGGGATGCCGGAGGAGGAACAGCTTGATGGTAAGGAGGGAGTGCTTCATGTACGCCTTGTGCCCTCTGACCTTTTGACTGTGGTAGTTACTCAGATACATGGCGTAGATATCAAAGGCCATGTAAGGGGCGCCAAACCACACAAATTCATTGGTCAGTCTGTGCCTAAAGAAGATGGGGACATACCGGTACATTAGGATCATGATGAAAGTAAGCACTGAAGCTGGATTTTGTGTTAAAACTGATGATTTAACCAGTGAAACAAATAGAAATGTGGCCTTATTCTTTATCACTGAATCCTCTTCCTACACCCAATGAAACTGGAGGTTCAAGTAAAATATAAATAGGGCCGTGTTTTGGTTAATCATGTCACATGACCTGGAATTAAACATTTATTTAAAAAAAGGTCCCGAAGTCACTGATTCCCCTGTAAACTAACATGTTGAGTGACTAAAATAAAATCGCTTGAAAAGACAGGCTGAGTGGGCGAGAAACATATTCATGGGCGGCCTGAATGGGTGAGAAGCTTATATTCATGAGCCCGACGTTGAGTGACAGCTCTTTGAAACGCCCATGTCAAGCAACTTGAATGTAGTGTTGCAGTAAAATCATCAAGCAAATTTGGTGATACAGAAAGCAACTCAAACACTGACATATTTTCAAATGTCTATTTTGCTATACATCTTCCATTTATCTTGTGAGGCGGTTCACAGCAGCACTGACACGTGTCGAATTGACAACTCCGTCTGAGTTTTGAACGACCCTCCCGCTCCCTTTTTGTTCCTTGCTGGCTGAAGACCTAGCTAGACAGTAACTAACTACAGACGAAAAAATATATTTGCCATAGATGAATAGGATAAACGTTTAATTATATTTGCGGAGACCCTATAGTCAAATTGACTGTTCATGACCTTAAGCTTTTTCAAAACTGTTTCCTTTTTTACTATGAATAATGGAGAAACAGTTTCAGTCACGAAGAAAATAAACACAGCTCAACCCTGCAGATAATGAGACCACAGTGTTAAAATTGGGGCGGGGGAGTTGTGCTCAATTTAAACTACAGAGTACTCTGGTTGACGTGCTCTTGTTATACATGTCAGTCTTTTCTATCAGTGTACTACGGCGTCTGCCCCCCCAAAAACTCTTGTTTTTAATGGCTCTGGTTGTAACAGAGAGTCACTGGTTAAATTCCCACCAATCACTACACGTGATGATTGCTGTTTAAAAGGAAATTATTTAAATATGAATTCTTACCTGTCAGACATCACATCATTGGAGGCAGTAGCAATTATGAACCCAACAATAGTAGCCAGAGTTGCATGGATAGAGGACAGCAACCTTGTGAAGAGATAGAATAGATGAGACTATTATGCAAGTGCGCACAATTGGTTTATCATTTGTTTCTAATATGAATTTAAAATAGCAAACAAATGTTATATTAATATATTGGTGCCAGGTAAAGGGTTATGTAGACAATATAGGGTACGTTAGTGATTATATTTCTAGATAGGCTTCATTTAGTGTATTTTAATTCCTTTGCTAATATGGAAATAAATTATTTTCAGATAAAGCATTTTTTCGGTTGCATGTACGTTTTTATTTGGACCCTTTTTGGAAGTCCATCTGTCGCTCAGTGAAACGCCATTCTTTGGTAAGTACCGAACGTATTTTGACATTATTAAGCTTGACGAACGGTAATGGCAAGTTAAATTGCTCTTGGTTTTAAAGGAGAATCGGCATCTTCTATGTCTCCTGTAAATCCAGGTTGCGGTTCAGTTCTGATATTTTTCTCCGGAGTTGTTGCGATAGAACTAGAAATCTGCTCACTGAAATACCTAGTGTCAGTTACTAGTTAAGTCATTCAATGACAAGAACTGGCTAATTTATGCATACGGAAATAGTCGCACAATAAAGCCTACCTTTCGCTGACCACAAACACATCTGCATCATTCCAATTTTTGAAAGTGGATTCAAGCACTTTCCTGGATATGAAGAACAGTCCCGGGAAAAATACAACGCCACAAGCTAACATATACATGATACACTCGCATTAACCAGCTACACTGTCGAAATACGAGGAAGCAGGAAGCGAACCGTACTTGCATGCGTTCACCCCGAAGATGCAAATTAATAGTAGCTGAGCCTTTTAAGCTCAGGTACGATTCAAATAGTTTAGCATCTGACTGGAATTGTGCAGAGACTTCCCTGTTTTTTTTCTGAGGAAACCTTCAAAATAAAAGAACACATTTCAAAACATTGCAATGTCGATTTCAAAATATATTACAACTAATCAATGACCATTTACTTGTATTGTGCTTATAAGCAAATTCAACAAGAAATGTATGAAAACAATGAAATATTTATGAAAACAATTAAAAATATGGTATAAAAACGTTAAGACTGGTTTACATTTTTTTTTAAAGAACTGTGCAGAGATAAAAGCGAGGTTGGAAATACTTAGTAGGATCTTTACTAGCCATTTTTTTTTTTGGGTGAATGTCATCTAAATATCCAGCAGCGCTTCGTACTCTGCCTATTCCATTGCCCCCAATGCAATACACCAGGGGTGTTAAACTTATTAATCAAAACTCATTGAAACAAACTTTGATCATCCACACTAGGACACAAGACAGGGTTACAACTTGATCAAAATGCTTGGGCTTTCAGTGCTTATTTCATTTGTCTGTCAAATCTATTTTCTAGTGCAACATTTCATACTTAACTATTAAATAATTCATTTAAATATTTTGGATAGGAAGTTAACCTGATTAGTCATGATGCATGGTGTCACTCTTTCAGGTAGGAAAAAAATAAAATCAGTAAATATTTCTTGGCCTAGTGTCTGCTGGATTTTAGTCTTTCCTTTCAATTAAGACCTAGACAACCAGGTGAGGGGAGTCCCTTACTAATCAGTGATCTTAATTCAACAATCAAGTACAAGGAGGAGCAAAAACCCACAGACACTTGTCCCTCCTTGGAATGAGTTTGACATGTGCAATATGCAGTATATGGAAATAATTTGGTTAAAGATTTTTTTTAAATTATTATTTGTGCCAAGGTTAAAGTGGGGTTAGAAGTAGTCAGTAATGTCTGTAGAATCTATATGTGACCCGATTCAGGAAATTAGGCTTATGTCGCATGTCACGACTTCACATTTTTTGTCAAAATGTTTTTGGGGGGCAGAAATGCCTTGAACATGTGAACTTTCATGTGCCTTAAAATCTAATTGTATGCCATCTGTTAATACAAATGAAATTGTTAAATTATGAGCCCAGTTGGTTTAGCCACAGAAAAAGTCAGAAACCTTCCCGCTAGCCATGATTGGCTGAGATAATGAGTGGACTGCTCATGCCGAGAGATGAGTTTGGATTGGTCTGCGGTGTAGCATCTTGTGTCTATAAAATGAGCTGCTCGTAATGTGTAGATAATCTTTTCTACCGCAGTTTTTTCTAAGTATATAACATTAGCCATGAAGAACTGCAAAAATATTGCTACTTCTCTCAATAACATTGCTGCCCTGAATTTATCAGGTGCTATCGACAAAAGTAAGTGGGGAAAAGTTGTGATGGACCAATTTCTGGAGGACGATCGTGCCATGCTGACTCTGACTCTGAAAATGAATCAGACGATGAGGAAATCCCTGATTAAGGTAAAAAGATTTTCATTGAAGACATTGTAGAGTCTTCTGATGACCGTGATGGAGAAGAAATGGCGACAATCAACAGTGTTGTCACGGAAGAATGCGTAGGGAGTCAAAAAGAGAACACAGAAGGATGTTGTATAAAACATGTCTCCGGATTACATCTTCAAATTAAGGGCAACCATGGCATCAGTGACAGAGAGGGAGAAAGATCTGATGATACTTATAGCATTGCACACTGTCAGTGTGAACCAGAGTGACTTGACACAATGGGCTAAACAAGCTGTTCAAACTAAACGGAAACGACAGAGGACGTGAAGCTTTCATCTGTGTATATGCGTAAGAATCAAACATTGAACCAATTTTGGTTAACTTTAGGGAGCTATGAAAATCAGTTTGTATTGCTAATTAAAGCTGGCTGTTAGCTAGCCAGCTGGAGTTCAATGGCTGGCTTGCTAACTTTACTCTGGATTGGGATTTTGGTAAACATTTTAGCCAGCTAACTTTAACGTTACATGTCTAAACAAAAGACCCCAAGTTAAAGCTTGCTGTTATCTAGCTAACGTTAGCGCTGATTAGATGGCTGGCTTGCTAGCTAACAGTAACTTACATGTGTGAAATGTGTGTAACGTTAGTATCTGGAATTAGTCTTTCAGCATCAGTAGAACACGCCTGACTGCAAGACCACCTATTCAAGACCTGCAGTTGTCTCAGGGGTGCCCTACTGAACCAGCAAGCAAAGACATCAGGATGCATTACAGCTTTGATTTTGCTCAACAAGTAAGCAATATTTCCTCCTTTTATACTGATTAAGGACATAGATGGATGGATAGATATCCCCCCCCCAAAAAATATATATACTGCTCAAAAAAATTAAGGGAACACTAAAATAACACATCCTAGATCTGAATGAATTAAATATTATTTTTAAAATCTATTTTTTACATAGTTGAATGTGCTGACAACAAAATCACACAAAATTATCAATGAAATTTATCAATCCCAGTCTGGATTACCCATGGAGGTCTGGATTTGGAGTCACACTCAAAATTAAAGTGGAAAACCACAATACAGGCTGATCCAACTTTGATGTAATGTCCTTAAAACAAGTCAAAATGAGGCTCAGTAGTGTGTGTGGCCTCCACGTGCCTGTATGACCTTCCTACAACGCCTGGGCATGCTCCTGATGAGGTGGCGGATGGTCTCCTGAGGGATCTCCTCCCAGACCTGGACTAAAGCATCCGCCAACTCCTGGACAGTCTGTGGTACAACGTGGTGTTGGTGGATGGAGCGAGACATGATGTCCCAGATGTGCTCAATTGGATTCAGGTCTGGAGAACGGATGGGCCAGTCCATAGCATCAATGCCTTCCTCTTCCAGGAACTGCTGACACACTCCAGCCACATGAGGTCTAGCATTGTCTTGCATTAGGAGGAACCCAGGGCCAACCGCACCAGCATATGGTCTCACAAGGGGTCAGAGGATCTCATCTCGGTACCTAATGGCAGTCAGGCTACCTCTGGCGAGCACACGGAGGGCTGTGCGGCCCCCCAAAGAAATGCCACCCCACACCATGACTGACCCACCGCCAAACCGGTCATGCTGGAGGATGTTGCATGCAGCAGAACGTTCTCCACGGTGTCTCCAGACTCTGTCACATCTGTCACATGGGCTCAGTGTGAACCTGCTTTCATCTGTGAAGAGCACAGGGCACAGTGGCAAATTTGCCAATCTTGGTGTTCTCTGGCAAATGCCAAACGTCCTGTACGGTGTTGGGCTGTAAGCACAACCCCCACCTGTGGACGTCGGGCCCTCATACCACCCTCATGGAGTCTGTTTCTGACCGTTTGAGCAGACACATGCACATTTGTGGCCTGCTGGAGGTCATTTTGCAGGGCTCTGGCAGTGCTCCTCCTAGCACAAAGGCTGAGGTAGCGGTCCTGCTGCTGGGTTGTTGCCCTCCTACGGCCTCCTCCACGTCTCCTGATGTACTGGCCTGTCTCCTGGTAGCCTCCATGCTCTGGACACTATGCTGACAGACACAGCAAACCTTCTTGCCACAGCTCGCATTGATGTGCCATCCTGGATGAGCTGCACTACCTGAGCCACTTGTGTGGGTTGTAGACTCCGTCTCATGCTACCACTAGAATGAAAGCACCGCCAGCATTCAAAAGTGACCAAAACATCAGCCAGGAAGCATAGGAACTGAGAAGTGGTCTGTGGTCATCACCTGCAGAACTACTCCTTTATTGGGGGTGTCTTGCTAATTGCCTATAATTTCCACCTGTTGTCTATTCCATTTGCACAACAGCATGTGAAATGTATTGTCAATCAGTGTTGCTTCCTAAGTGGACAGTTTGATTTGACAGAAGTGTGATTGACTTGGAGTTACAGTGTGTTGTTTAAGTGTTCCCTTTATTTTTTTGAGCAGTGTATATGGGAGGCAGGAAAATACATTTCACTGAGCGGTGTATTGACAGGGGTGAGACAATTTAATTGTAATTTATCTTAATGTTCTTTTGTTGTTTGCAGGTGCATTATCCTTCTGACCCTATGCAGCCAGGTCCCATCTACTTTTTAACTCCTCGCAAGTGTGGCTTGTTTGGTGTCTGCTGTGAAGGAATGCCACAACAAGTCAACTACTTGAATGATGAAGGCATGTCATCCAGCAAAGGAAGCAGCGCAGTCATCAACTACATGCACCAGTTCTTCACCAACTACGGAGTTGGGGAAACACGTGTGGACCTGAATTGTGATAACTGCAGTGGCCAAAACAAGAACACGTTTGTGCTCTGGTATTGTGCCTGGCGGACCATGCACAAGCTCCACCACAGTCTGGACCTTAACTTCCTGATCACAGGCCACACCAAGTTTGCTTGGTGCTTTGGCCTCATCAAGCAGCGCTTCAGAAAGACCAGAGTGAATACTTTGTCTGAGATGGCTGGTGTTGTGAAAGACAGCACAGTGACAGGGGTCAACATCCCACAGTTGTTTAGACTAGATGATGGTTCGGTGCTGGTGAAAAGCTATGGCTGGCAACCACACCTGACTCCGTACTTCAGGCCGCTGCCACAGATCAAGCAGTAGCAGCACTTCAAGTGAATATCATTTTCATTGCATTGTATGAGGTTATTCTTCTTATCTAAACTTGAGAGGTGAATTGATGTTGTGCAAGGTTTTAATGTTTTCACATTTTTATTTCCTGTTTTCCAGCTTTGATGCTCTGGAGCCTGGTGTTGTCGCCAAGGAGCGTTCAGTCAGGACCAGGTTTCAGCTGCTGCACAACGCTGACATCCTTCCTCCCATAGATGGTCTGCCTGTACAAGCACCACCTGGACTGGACAAATCTAGACAAACATATATTTTTGAGAAGATCAGGTAGTGTTGCGACAAAGAGGCTTTGGACATCACATGCCCTGCACCAAAGTCAAGGGCAGGACAGGAACAGGCTCTCCGAATATAGATTCCCTTGTTCATGCGTGGTTCGGACAGACCAGTCATCAGCACTATCTGCAGTACTTCTATTCAAATGACAAACACACACGCCATACTTTGCTGCTACTATTATGTTTATTATCCTGCTGCTCAGCCACTACCCCTGACTGTATGAATACAATTACCTCGTCTATCACTATCGTTATTGATCTTGTTTGTGTACATACTGTATATTATTTTATTTATATCGACATTATCTATTTCTGATATTGCTGCTATGCAAGTAACAATTTTTGTACTGTTTACACCTTCTCTGGCGATCCGTCCACTTTGCAAGACTTAGCAAAATATTGATATATAAAATGAATATTGATATGTGTGGTTGTAACATGATTTTGTGACATACCACACACTCACTAAACACAAATGTTTTGTTTGTAAATTATGTCTGAGGGTTGGAGTGTGCCCCTGGCTACCCGTCAATAAAAAATATAAAAAATGGGCCTGTCTGGTTTAAAGAATTTGAACTTTTGATACTTAAGTACATCTTAGCAATTCCAAGTACTCAAGTAGTATTTTATTGGGTGACTTTTACTTTAGTCATTTTCTATTAAGGTATCTTTACATCTGGACACTTTCTGTTCACCTAGAAATGTTCCTTATTGTAGGCTACTACCACTTTTAGTCTTAATCTTTACTACACTACTCATTGTTTAGCACATGACCTCACATGTGAATCCTTAAGCCAGCCCCACCCATCTCTTTAAGAGGGTGTGAACAATGCTGAAAGGGTGTAGACAAAGGAGAGCTCTCCAGTCAGTGCCAAAACATTAAAAGGCCCTTTTCTCAAAAGTATATCAACCTTCAAAGCAGAATTATTTTCCAATTGTTCCTCAAATGCAGTGTATGATATACCATTTTGTATCTCTGAGTCTCTACTTTACTCTACTATCTGGTGTCATTTTCATGGGAGATTTAAGGAATACGGAGTGTTTAAACAACATACTCTCAAGCCAACAACATATTTTACATATCTGTGCACAAAGTACCATCTTACACAAGATACCTTACGGAATTCATAGTCTGCCTCCCAAATGGCACTATTCCCTATATAGTGCATTACGTTTGACCAGAGCCCTATGGCCAGACTTATGAGGTTAATAGTCTTTTTTTGCGCTTTGACAATTATTTTGCACTATGAAAATTTCACCCGAATAGTAACGTTTTACACAAGAAACCTTAAACTATAAGAGGTCCGAGGTTAGGCCACTAAAGCCTGTCGTTAAAGACTGTAGAGAAGACGGACCAGATAGGAGACTGGTCAGGCTATCAAGGGGCACGCCTAAGACTCCATCCATTCCATTGTCTTGTTCTTCCAGAAACACAGAAACCCCTTCACTCCCCTCCCCTCTGTTCTCTCTCCTCCCATCCTCTCCACATTCCTCTCCTATTCCTATATCATCCTATCTTCTCTACCAGACCTTCAGGCTTTAGCTCGCGCTCCATCACCTCTCCTGTAGAAGAATAGAATGGAGACGTTGTGGAATTATAATGACAGACATTCCTGTTCCATTGCAACGTTCCGTGCTGGCTGGACCAGACCGACAGCCTTAGTGTTGTAGTTAAGTGTGTGATATTATGGAATTTCTAATTCATTGATTCTTATCAGAAGCCTGAATAAAACAAGTTATTCATTTAAACAGCTACTACAAACTTTGGCTAACTTTAGCCACCACTAGCTAAAAAGCAATGGGAGTAGCACAGTAGGGGCATAAAAAAAGAAGGCCAAATCATCTTTAAGAGTAACGTCAAACCAAAACATTCCTCTCCTCCCATCTTCTCCTCCTCTACTCCCCTTTCTTCTCCTCTCACCATGGGCCCTAGTCAAAAGTAGAGCACATGAAATGTCACCAGATATAGATTCTACAGACCCTACTGACTACTTCCAATCCCATTTATACCTCAGCACAAATAATATTTGTTTCTCTATAACCCAATATGTATTTCATATATAGTGTATTGCATTGGGGACAATGGAATAGGTGGAGTAGGAAGTGCTGCTGGATATTTAAAACAGTCCCCTCAAAAACGAAACATTTGGTTAGTAGAGACCTTACTGAATAATTTCCACCCCATCTAGCTGAAACATGTAGTCAAGTATTTTTCTCTATGGCCATATGTATTTTATATACAGTGCATTGCAATGAAGGGAGTGAGTGGAGTAAGGAGTCATCAGCACTATGTATTAAACCAGCTGCCCAGCACAAGAGACCATTTATATTCTTCAGAATCTATTGGGTAATTCCAATAACATATAAAGTGTGTTTCTTAAAAAATACACAATAGTTTAACATAACTGTATTTGTGTAAACCTTCAAAATAAATGCTTTTTAAATAATAAAATATATAAAATCTAAAAAATATGTTTTTTCTTCCATGGTCTTTGTTCTTCTATAAACACTGCAACTCGTCTCTCTCCCCTCCCGCTGTTCCATGTCCTCCTTCATTCTCCTCTCATATCCCTGTCATCCTATCTTCTCTATCTCCCCTCCAGACCTTCCGTCTTAACTGTTTGTGCTGCCTACATAATTTCCTGTTGCTGGGAGAACAGAATACAATTCTTCTCACTCATATTCTTTACAACGTCACACCCCAATCCAGCCATATGTCTCGATTTGAGGTTCAGCAGTAAATTACAAATCTTCCCTTCAAGTCATAACGATGCAAGGCTAAATGTTTGCGCCCCGTTGGCGAATGAGGGATATGGCTTCAAAATGCTCCTCAATTCAGGGATGGAAGGTGTCACTGTACTCCTCAATTTCGCAGTTGGGATAACTAGAAGATTGAAATACTGCTCGTTTTTAATTGAAGTGCCTTTTCTGTCAGCATGCTAGGCTAACTAATGCCAAAGCAGCCCATTGGATTCCACAACACTTCCGGCAAACTCATCCAAGGCGGATGAGAAAGTGAGACTCCCTATTTTTTTCTGGTTACATTGGAGTCAATTAACTTTTTTTATTTTTTATTTTATTTTAATTTTAATTAATATCAAATCAATACATAAAGCACATGAGGGAACACAAGCATACATAGATTACAAACAATAGACAATCGAGCTAGGGGGTACAATATCACATTACAATTACACAAGGACCTTAAGGGACATGCATATACTTACAATTCTAACAGCTTTTTTGTTAGTAGAGCATTTAACCGTCTTAAAATACAGTTCAATTTCTTTTTGTAGGGTACGAAAATGTGGTTTTCTGCTTGTAAATTTACATTTGTGTATATGAAATTTGGCCAAAAGAATAATGAAATTAATGACATAAAAATGATTCCGCTTATTTCTATTGTATGTAAAGAATCCAAACAGTACATCTCTCCACAATAGTGTAAAATCTTCATAATGAATGTCAATGAACTAATAGACTCAACTGCTATAGCACTGGTGTCTATGGGAGAGCCACACCCTTAAGCAGACCGGAACTGACGGTAAACGGCCTGAGTGAACTTTTCCTTTATCCACCATCTTTGTGTTGGCGTCGCATGTTCATGGAATCCAATGGGCTGCTTTATCATTAGCTAGCATTGCAAGCTGACGGGGGGGGGAAACGGTTTAATTAAACTAGCAAAGCAATAGTCATAGAGCCATGGGTCGTTGGCCAAAGCCTATGGGGAAATGTAATGTTATTTTTGGATAAACACAGAAAATAAGGTAAACACAGGCTTAGGAGATCTTAAATTTTGTCCTATGAGATAATCATCAGCTAACGTAATTTTGGATTTCGAAGCATTTTTTGTAATTAAAACAAGCACATAAAGGTCATGTTAACTGACTGATATCATCTCATAGAACACAACGTATAAGATCTCCTAAGCCTCCGACCTTGTTTTCTGTGTTTATCCACAAACCCCATTCATTCTCCCATAAGAAAGGCTGAATGAACCACAGGTAACTAATTTCCGTTTTTTAGAACTGCGAGCTCTATTTCAATCTTCTAATTATCCCAGATCCGCGTACGATATCCAAACATAAAGAACTAAGACGGATAACAATTTTGACTGTATGGACACATTTTTATTGTTGTCCGCAAGCACTGAGACAATACGGGCATGGAGAGGATGGGCTGCAACAGGAAACATGTGCTAGCTGTTTTCAAAGTAAAAGCTTTGGTAATAAATAGTATACTATTTTCTACTAGGCATCAGTTTTCTGTAGTGATATTGATCGCATAAAATTACTTGCCCTAGTTAAGGTCCATGAGAAGGACACACAAATAGCCAGAGCCATATAGATAAATATATGGCTCTGGCCATAGCTGGTGCATGAGTTGTAAATGACAACAAACTAACCCAACCTTACATTATTTACATTAGAACATTTAGAATATCAGCTCATGCCCTGAATTTACATGAAATGACTGACTCTGTTTTATACCAGCCAACATCACCAATCACTCTTTCCCTGCCTGGGAAGGAATGGAAGAAGGAGCGGGATGGTGGAGCAGACATGAGGATAGGACAATCAACCATACTGTCTCTGATTTTATTTTTGTTCAATTTTCTTACATCTGCGTATCTTATTTCACACCCGTTTCAAAGAGGGGACCCAATGTTCCTCCACTCCTTTTTCAGGAGGATGCAAGGAAAAACATGTCATGCAATCATTGGTGGCTGTGTGCAGTGTGACCGCTATGTGGAACACCACTGTTCTCTACCTCAGGGGTGTAGGCATTCTGGTAAACTCACGGGCATGGACATCAGAATGAATAGAACAGGCTTGGAACCTATAACCCTGGCAATTTGACTGGTCAACTTATGGGTACACTTGCAATGGCTGCCTGGTGTTGTCAACAAACCAAATGTTATTTGTCACATGCCTCGTAAACAACAGGTGGAGACTAACAGTGAAATGGTTACTTACGGGCCCTTCCCAACAAAGCAGAGAGAGGAAATAGAGAAATAATGGAATAGTAAAACACGTAATAATAATAAATACACAATGAGTAACAATAACTTGCCTATATACAAGGGGTAAAAGTACCAAGTCGGTGTGCAGGGGTATGAGGTAATTGAGGTACATATAAATAGGAATAAAGTGACATAATAAACAGTAACAGTAGCGTACGTGATGACTCAAAGTTGGTGTAAAAAGAGGCAGATAGTTAACTGAATAGCTACATGGACTATCTATCAGTCTTATTGCTTGGGGGTAGAAGCTGTTCAGGGTCCTCTTGGTTCCAGACTTGGCGCATTGGTACCGCTTGCCGTGCGTGATGCAATCATTTCCATGGTAATGTATACTGAACAAAAATATAAGCGTAACATGTAAAGTGTTGGTCCCATGTTTCATGAACTGAAATAAAAGATCCCAGAAATTTTCCATATGCACTAAAATTGTATTTCTCTCATTGTGTGCACAAATTTGTTTACATCCCTGTTCGTGAGCATTTCTCCTTTGCCAAGGTAATCCATCCACCTGACAGGTGTGGCATATCAAGAAGCTGATTAAACAACATGCACATTACACAGGTGTACCATGTGCTGGGGACAATAAAATATCTCTACAATGTGCACACAACACAATCCCACACGTCTAAAGTATTGAGGGAGTGCAATTGGCATGCTGACTGCAGGAATGTCCACCAGAGCTGTTGGTTAATTACTCTACCATAAGCCGCCTCCAAAATTGTTTTAGAGAATTTAGCAGTAGGTCCAACTGGCCTCACAACCGCAGACCATGCGTAACCATGCCAGCCTAGGACCTGTACATCCTGTTTCTCACCTGCGGGATCGTCTGAGACCAGCCACTGCGACAGCTGATGAAACGGAGGTGTATTTCTCTATTTCTCGATAGATCTGGACCACATCATAGCTCATCACAAGTGAATGCTTCCAATGCGCTTAAACTATTTCTTAAAGATCTTCATCTTAATGACTGTTGGAGATTTCATAATCCCACAACTAAGGACTATACATGCTGTCACGCTGCCTCTCGCACAACTCCCCTCCTCATCATGAGACACACCTGGACTCCATCACTTCACTGATTATCTCCCCTCCCCCACCACAGAGAGGTCTAAAGTTGCCATGGTTACTTCTCTGCTGAGTGGGCTACGGACATCTGGGAGAGAGGAGAGGAGGAGCTTGCTTCGTATGAGGGGTTCATGGCTCTGTTCAGAGGTATCTTCGATCCCCGGAGGGTAGAGAGCCCCTACTCTAACTACGGCAGGATGACCAGACCACTGTCGAGTACACGCTCACCTTCTGGACAGTAGCAGCATCCAACCGATGGAATGAGCCGGTGCTCCATACGCTATTCAGAAGAGGACTGCGCGATGAGGTCCAGACGGAACCTGCATGTCGAGACGATAACCTCTCCTTGGACGCACTCATTGCGATGGTGTTCTGAATGGATAACCTACTTCAGGAGTGTCGATACCCTCATCGCTCCTGAGTGTCGCAGCGTCTAAGGCACTGCATCTCAGTGCTAGAGGCGTCACTACAAACCCTGGTTCGATTCCAGGCTGTATCACAACCGGCTGTGATTAGTAGTCCCATAGGGCGGTACACAATTGGCCCAGCATCGTTAGCGTTTGGCCGGGTTGGCCGTCACTGTAAATAATAATTTGTCCTTAACTGACTTGGCTAGGTAGCTTTAAAAAAAACATGTTTTAATTGATTCTCTCCCTCCCTCAGTGACCACTCTGTATCGGAGCCTGAACCCATGGAGGTAGGGGTCACACGCCTCTCCGTGGCTGAGCGACGTAGACGGATACAGCCGGGGCTCTGTCCATATTGTGTTCAAGGGGGACTCCAGCTTCATCAGTGTCCTGTATGTTCCAACTCAGGATACACGAGAGCAGAGGGACAGTCACGTGATCTTCCACCTCCTGGGGCAGGTGTGAGTATCTGTTGGATTTATTATGGATAAATGAATAAACAATATCCCCATTTTAAATAGAATTGTATCTAGGTAAACTTATACTCGTGTTTTTTAAGTAATAGACAATATGAGTTCATAAGAAGGGATTGTGTGACACGGACAGGGAGTAATTAAAAGTTAATGAACATCATTCCAACTAGGCAGAAACAAATGGGTTGGGGACTGAGTAAACACATAAGGTCGTTAGCCTATGGTTGACCCAACTGAAACTTAGCTCTGGGGTTTTTAGATAAGGCAGTGAGTGCATTCCTAGGTTTTCTACCTAATAAAACTGTCAGTTCAGTGGTGATCGATAATGTTGAGGGGTCAAAAGTTATTTGGGAGTGTGGTAGTAAGTTAGAATGAACTTTTCACCTTACTTTGTCCCTGTCGAGAGGAGGGGATTCGGTTAAGGCAGTGAAATGACGTCATGATCTGTATATAAACTGATGCATGTGTTTAAGTGGTAGCGCGCTCCAAGAATAAATTCTATTACCTATTATTTAAAGACTGGTCTGCGTCTATTTTGTGCAAACAAGAAATCTTACAAATTCTCATAAAATAGATTAAGGGCTTTCAATTGATGAAAGCACATTGGCATAATTAAATTATACTAACAGTATCCCTTCATCATTTTCTGCCGAACCCCTTTTAATGTCGGTCACACTAGCTGGCTGTCCTTTGTGTACTGTTTCTACAGCACTAGTGGATTCCTGTGCTGCGGGCTACTTTATTGACCAGACCCTTGCTTCTTCTCTGAACATCACCTCATACCCGCTCTCTCTCCGTTTCCGGTTCAAGCCCTTGATAATCAGCTACTAGGATCCACACCACTCACCTTCACCGTGGAGTCCATTCATCAGGAGAAACATTCCCTTCTTCATCATTAGTGCACCAGCTCACAAGATCCTCCTCCCATGGCTCCAATGCCATAACCCCACCATCTCATGGTCGAGGATGAGAATCATGGAGAACCTGCTGTCCTGTCCCTTCTCGAGTCGTAGACCCTGTGGTCTGGGACATAGATGTGGACATTAGCCAGAGTTCTAGCCATGGGCCTAGTGAAAGTTATTAACAAGCTCAAACATCCTGACCAAACAGGGTTTATTAAGGGTTATCAGGGAATCATTTCATGTGGTTTCTGAGGCTTCCAATCTGGATACCGTGATCTGTGTTATCATTAGATGCAGAGAAAGCCTTTGACCGCATAGAGTGGGAATATTTATGGCTCGTTCTTGAACATTTTAGTTTTGGAGCCAGATTTATACATATGATCCGCACCATGTATGTGAATCATTCTTCTATATTTACTGGAACTCAAATCCATTTACCATACAACGAGGATGTAAACAAGGTTGTCCTGCCTCTCCTATGCTATTTGCTCTCTCTCTTGAACTGCTGGCACAAAGACAAAACATACGTCAAGATTCCGCTTCCGCAATTTCTCTGTATGCAGATTACATACTGCTCTACGTTGCAAACGCTCAGAGATCCCTCCAGCCAATGTCTATTTTCACAGCATTCAGCTCATGGTCTGGTTACAAGATCAAATCAAATGGTATTTGTCACATTCCCCGACTACAACAGATGTAAACTTTATAGTGAAATGCTTACTTTACAAACCCTTAACCAACGATCCAGTTTTAAGAAAATGCCTAAAAAGTACCAAAAAAAGTAAGAGATAAGAAAAACGAATAATCAACTGGTCTAAATCAGCTTTACTACCTCTTAACTCAGCTATGGGAAGTGTGACACCATTGAAGAAATAAATCACCAAATTATGCATTACCATATCCCCTTCTATTCTCACCACTTGCAGGAAGAACTACTTAGAAACCTTCTTTGCATGCTAGAATCTCAATTATTAAAATTAATATCAATTTTATGAGTTCCATGTTACAACTGTCGCCTATAGACCATTGGTCGAAACTTTACTCTGTCATAAAGAAGTTCATTTGGGGGTGAAAGAGACCACAGATTAAATATGCAACACTACAGAGAACAAAAGCATCAGGTGGAGTTGCAGATTCAAATCTAACATTTTATCACCTATCATTCCAAATGAATTTCCTGAAGACCTGGTTAAACCCAGTCTTCTGTTCCTTGGTGTGCTATAGAAGAGTCAATAGTTTCATCAATTAGATTACAAGATGTATTATTTTCTGGATTGACTCCTTAAAAAATGTGCCTTATTGTTTGGACCCATTATAGCACACTCAGTAAATGTGTGGAAAGCTACAGGGAAGCATATGAGATCCAGGGGCGACCCATCATTCAGTGCTGGTTGGGCAGAGCCCCACCTGTTTTGAGCCCACATTTTGAGCAAAAAAAAGTAATAATAATAATAACAGGCTTGCCTGTTTTGCATGTTATTCTGACATTCTGACATGTAATACGTGTCACATATCAGTTTGCAAACAATGTAAAATAAAAAATTTAAAAAGAATAAAGCTGCATGCATACAAACATGGTTTCTTTTTTGTTTCCTTGAGTAAGGGAGCTCTAAAATGTAGGTGATTCAGACGTGCTCAGTGCTTTCTGTGGTGGTGGGGCAAGCCAGCAGAAAATACAGAGTGTTGCGCCGTGATTGGCTCATGGGGACACTACGTCACCTCCAAGTCTAAGGGTAGAGCTCGAAAATTCTAGCCCCTTGGGTGCTGCCATAGAGTTACTTTCACGTATACTCCCTCTCTGGCCTCTAGGTCAACAGACTGCTGATTATTACGCACACCTGTCACCATCGTCACTCGCACCAGCGCTTATTGACACTCACCTGGACTCCATCACCTCCTTGATTACCTGCCCTATTTTTGTCACTCCCTTTGGTTCCTCCCCCAGGCGTTATTGTTTCTGCACCTGTGTTCATGTTACCTCACTTCTGTTATGTTGGCTTGTTTCATGTTTTTTGTTTTCATGAAACATTTTACCTGCACCTGCTTCTCGACACACGGCGTCATCGTTACAGAATAACACCTCACCAAAGGGAAGCATCAGATGACGTCGGGTCTGGGTTCTGCTGCCAGAGCAACCAAGGATGCTTCAGCCAGCTCTTCAGGCTTTCAGGCCTCAGCCAGTACATAGGGGTGTCAAGACTCGATTGGCGGGTCAAGCGTCTGATGCCGAGTCTACCGAGGATGCCTCAGCTAGCTCATCAGGCTTCCATGCCTTAGCTAGCTCGTCAGGTTTTCAAGACTCGGTAGGCTCGCCAGGCTCCCATGCCACAGCTGGCTCGTCAGGCTCGCCAGATTCTCACCAGGTTATAAGCATTGCGGAGGTCCAGTTTGGTGAAGAATTGGGCCTCTTGGGCCAACTCCAAGGCGGTGGACATCAGGGGTAGGGGGTAACGATTCTTGATCTTAATCCGGTTCAGCCCTCTGTAATCGATGCAAGGACACAGGCCTCCATCCTTCTTACCCACGAAGAAGAAGTCTGCACCAGCTAGGGATGTAGAGGGCCGAATGAAACCTACCGCCAGCAACTCCCGGATATAATTGTCCATGACTGCTGCTTCAGGGGTCGAGTGGGAGTACAGACAGCCCCGGGGAGGTGTGGAGCCTGGTAGGAGTTCTATGGCACAGTCGTAGGAACGATGGGGAGGAAGGGTGGCGGTTTCTCTTACTGAAGGCCTCCCTGAGGTCGAATTATTCGGGAGGGAGAGCAGAGAAGTCTTGGTCTTCCATGAATGCAGGAGGACATGGCGAGGCTCTTGGTGGAAGTCTTAGACATTTAGTCTGGCAGTCCTTACCCCAGTCTAGTTGGTGTCCCATGGACCAGGAGACTAGGGGGTTATGTAGCTCCAGCCATGTGTACCCTAGGATAAGGAGGTTCTCGGGAGCAGTGATCAAACGAAAACTAAGAGTCTCAGTGGTTCACCCCAATCTGCAGTAGAATGGGCTTGGTCTGATATTCCATCTGACCGGAGCCAATGGGCCGGCCGTCCATCGAGGGCTTGAATCTGAAGAGGGACGGGACATTTCACGCAGGGGATTTGTAATTCTTGGCGAAGTCCTGATCAATGAAATTGTCTGCGGCCCCAGAGTCCACAAAGGCTTGAATCTGGTGCTGACGGTTATCCCAGTGGAGGGTTGCGTGTAGTGACAGACGGTGACTGGGTAGCTGGGAGGTAACTGCACAGCTCGTCAGGGTCTCCCCTTGTCCTGGCGAGCACTGGTGTTTCCCGTCAGCTCTGGGCATGTGGCACTGAGATGTAGTAGAGTAGAGGCAGCAGTCTTTGGGCTCAGACGTGTGCTTCCAAGCTGTGGGCTCAGACGTGTGCTTCCCAGCTGCATGGGCTCCTCAATGCTGAGTTCGGGGGGCTTGGGGTGCTCAGGAAAACGGGATACCGGGGTGGTGTCAAAAAGGCGCTGTCTCACGCGTTCTCGGAAGCGGTTGTCAACCCTGATTGCCAGCGTTATCAGGGACTTGAGGTCCTTCTCCCAGTTCCCGAGAGGCCAGTTCATCCTTGGAGTTAGACAAACCCTGGTTGAAAGCAGTGGCCAGTGCCTCTGTATTCCACCCACTCTTGGCGGAGAGGGTGCGGAACTCATGGCGAAATCAGCCACTGGTCTGGCCCCTTGGCAGATGTTGAACAGTCGGCTGGCTGCTTCTCGTGTGACAACTATGTGGTCGAAGACTTGTCACAGCTCGGCAGTGAAGGCTGCTATGGAGCTGCAGGATGGTTGCTGCTGTTCCCACACTGCCGTTGCCCATGCCAGGGCCTTGCCCGAGAGTAGAGAGATGATGTAGGCGATCATGGTGTGGATCAGTGTGGAACAAGGAGGGCTAAAGCTCGAACACCAGAGAACCCCTTGCATCCTCCCGGGTGGCCATCATACCGCTCTGGGGCTAGGATCTTGGGTTCCAGGTACAGGTTCCCTGGAAGAATTACGGCGATGCCTGTAGCACTGGGCGAAGAGACTTGGGCATGGGCTCCTCCTGGCTTGGAGACGTGCCGTGGTTGGAGGGAATTGGTGCCCGGAGGGTCTCAGATTTGGAAGAGTTGTCTTTGCTGCCAACCCAACAGTGCTTCTTGTTGGGTTATCGCATTCCTAATCAGGGTAATCTCTGGTTAGAAGCTTGCTGTGTCATGGAGAGGTTGAACACAGGTGCAGAGAATGGTCCAGACGATTAATCAATGATTAAGGATAAACATAAATACTTTAACGAGAAAAGATATCATAAGGATCACCGTAACACAGGAGAAAACAACGAACACTAGGATTAGACACTCACTCAGGAGACGAAGACACAGGGTAACCGAAATCAAGCTTCTGCAAAGAGAATAGAAAACACAGCTCTTTTAAAGGGGGAAATCATAACAAGTAAATAGAAAACACCTGAATGTAATAATAGTCTCAAGGGCCGTCTCTGCTACCCTCTGGTGCCAGGAGGAACCATGACAACTTCATAGACGAGTTTATCTTTCACAAAAAAACACGATCACACTTTTATGAGTAGACTAAAACAACTGACACACACAACACACTAAAAGGAGAGGAAGATCATGTTTTCCGGGGATGTTCTTCCTCAGAAGGAGCAGAGGGAGAGTAGCAGGTTAAAGCTTTCACATACTAACCCCTTCAGAGAGGACAGAGGGTACGATGCGGTCTGCCTCCCCACCTCCTACACACACACACACACACTCCTCCTTCCTCCCTCCCCGTCTTTCCAGTGATGGGAAATGATGGCCGTAGCACAGGGAGTGTTGTCGATAGCTTCATGGCTGTGTGCATGCGGTATAAGGGATGCTCCCCGCTCTGGCTATCTCCACAGTCTCCTTGAACTCTCTCGGCCAACCCCTCGGACACTGTCACCAGAGAGTCTTCATACACACTGCTGCATCTTGGCAGCTGCCCCCCTCCACACACACTGACACACTCAATTGAAGTAGCTAGCAACCAAAACCTCATCACATAGTGGCCTATAGTTTGTGTATGATGGTTAGCACAGAGACATTCAAACTCAATTGAATGGCATGTAGCAAGCCTACCGTTATGTAACAGTAGATTCATTAATAATAGGTTTGACTATTTTTATATATATATATATATATATATATACACAGTTGAAGTCAGAAGTTTACATACACCTAAGCCAAATACATTTAAACTCATAACGGTTCGTTTACTGACGTTGCCGTTTCACATCGGAAAACCATTGGCCGTTAAACTAGGTACATTATCCACACTGATAAGTTTGTAATGGTCAAAAACGGATTTGTTGTCGTCTTTTGGGGGAAAGGTAAAAGGTCAGTGGTGAAACCTGGGTAGCAAAATAGCAAGAAATGTGCAGAAAATAACATTTTCTGCACAAGCTACAGTACATACAGTTGAAGTTGGAAGTTTACATACACCTTAGCCAAATACATTTAAACTCAGTTTTTCACAATTCCTGACATTTAATCCTAGTAAAAATTCCCTGTTTTAGGTCAGTTAGGATCACCACTTTATTTTAAGAATGTGAAATGTCAGAACAATAGTAGAGAGAATGATTTATTTCAGCTTTTATTTCTTTCATCACATTCCCAGTGGGTCAGAAGTTTACGTACACTCAATTAGTATTTGGTAGCATTGCCTTTAAAATGTTTAACTTGGGTGTAACGTTTCAGGTAGCCTTCCACAAGCTTCCCACAATAAGTTGGGTGAATTTTGGCCCATTCCTCCTGACAGAGCTGGTGTAACTGAGTCAGGTTTGTCGGCACACGTTTTTTCAATTCTCACAAATGTTCTATAGGGTTGAAGTCAGGGCTTTGTGATGGCCACTCCAATACCTTGACTTTGTTGTCATTAAGCCATTATGCCACAACTTTGGCAGTATGCTTGGGGTCATTGTCCATTTGGAAGACCCATTTGCGAACAAGCTTTAACTTCCTGACTGATGTCTTGAGATGTTGCTTCAATATATCCACACAATTTTCCTTTCTCATGAAGCCATCTATTTTGTGAAGTGCACCAGTTCCTCCTGCAGCAAAGCACCCCCACAACATGATGCTGCCACCCCATGCTTCACGGTTGTTATGGTGTTCTTCGGCTTGCAAGCCTCCCCCTTTTTCCTCCAAACGTAACTATGGCCAAACAGTTATATTTTTGTTTCATCAGACCATAGGACATTTCTCCAAAAAGTACGATCTTTGTCCCCATGTGCAGTTGCAAACCGTAGTCTGTATTTTTTATGGCAGTTTTAGAGCAGTGGCTTCTTCCTTGCTGAGCGGCCTTTCAGGTTATGTCGATATAGGACTCGTTTTACTGTGGATATAGATACGTTTGTACCTGTTTCCTACAGCATCTTCACAAGGTCCTTTGCTGTTGTTCTGGGATTGATTTGCACTTTTCGCACCAAAGTATGTTCATCTCTAGGCGACAGAACGCGTCTCCTTCCTGAGCGGTATGATGGCTGCGTGGTCCCATGGTGTTTATACTTGCATACTATTGTTTGTACAGATAAACGTGGTACCTTCAGGCATTTGTAAATTGCTCCCAAGGATGAACCAGACTTTTAGAGGTCTGCAATTTTTTTTCTGAGGTCTTGGCTAATTTCTGTTCATTTTCCCATGATGTCAATCAAAGAGGCACTGAGTGTGAAGGTAGGCCTTGAAATGCATCCACAGGTACACCTCCAATTGACTCAAATTATGTCAATTAGCCTATCAGAAGCTTCTAAAGCCATGACATAATTTTCTGGAATTTTACAAGCTGTTTAAATGCATAGTCAAGTTCATTTAGGCAAACTTCTGACCCACTGGAATTGTGATACAGTGAAATAATCTGTCTGTAAACAATTGTTGGAAAAATGACTTGTGTCATGCACAAAGTTGATGTCCTAACCGACTTGCCAAAACTATAGTTTGTTAAGAGGAAATGTGTGGAGTGGTTGAAAAACTAGTTTAATTGACTCCAACCTAAGTGCATGTAAACTTCCGACGTCAATTGTAGTTGTAATACAGACCGTATAATACATGGACACACATTCAGTACGTCTGACCACAGACTGTTCCTATAGAGTGACAGATCAAAACAACAAACTCATGACATGGAACACAGGCAGCAAAAGAAGCATCGTTGACATCAATGCAGCAATCAAAACAACAGGAGACTAGGAAATCTCCAACTTCAGTACGTTCAAAACAACAGGAGACTAGGAAATCTCCAACTTCAGTACGTTCAAAACAACAGGGGACAAGGAAATCTCCAACTTCAGTACGTTCAAAACAACAGGGGACTAGGAAATCTCCAACTTCAGTACGTTCAAAACAACAGGAGACTAGGAAATCTCCAACTTTAGTACGTTCAAAACAACAGGGGACTAGGAAATCTCCAACTTCAGTACGTTCAAAACAACAGGAGACTAGGAAATCTCCAACTTCAGTACGTTCAAAACAACAGGGGACAAGGAAATCTCCAACTTCAGTACGTTCAAAACAACAGGGGACTAGGAAATCTCCAACTTCAGTACGTTCAAAACAACAGGGGACTAGGAAATCTCCAACTTCAGTTCGTTCAAAACAACAGGGGACTAGGAAATCTCCAACTTCAGTACATTCAAAACAACAGAACTCCGACTGAGATTTGCTTTTCTTTTTTAACACGGTCAATTCCAAGTCTGAAACCGGGCATCTTTCTAGAACTCTGACTTTCCGGCCCGAAGATCACTGACGTCATGATTTGACCTCATATTGAGTGCACCGTGGAAGTTAACCACAGAATCAGATAGAACATCTAATCTTTTCTTGGTCAATCATATTTCAACTTTGGAGCATTGAGTAAAGTATCCTTCTTGAGTGACGACAAAATGCATCATAAACTGCCCGTCAATGCCAGCTGACTAGTCTGATATCATGTGTAGGCTAATAAAGCCCCCCAAAAATACTGATACTGCTGCACAGTGCATTGAGAAGCCTTCCCATTCTAATCTATAACCTGTGATGTGAATACAGTGTTTGGTATGAGATTGATCATTTATGCAGTACTAGGAATAATAGAGTTACAATTTCAGTCACTAAGGAAATAAACACAGCAAACCCCTGCTGATAATGAGACCACAGTGTTAAGATGTGACTTAGTGTTAAAATGGTGGGGGGGGGGATATATTGTGATATCAAATGTTTGTTTGACTGCTAGATTTGATGGATATTAATGACTAATGTACTCTATTAACCCACGTTGTCGTTCCAAGACAACTTCCGCCCATGATTCGGAGGGTCATGTGTAGATTGTATGTGTAGATCAACCAGCAACTCTCAGGAAATAACACGGATCACACTTTCTCATGCTTTTACAGTGTTAGTTTCACACAGGAAAAACAGAACGTTGACTTCACTGTTTGCTGCCAACATGTTAATTAAGGCTATTTAGCCTTCTGGTGTTATTATATTAGGTTTAAATTCAACCTGATATTTGAGAATATCTAGCACAGATTCCTTTGAATTTGATAGTTGGTATTTCCTTGTTTACCAGAGGGAATCGACTGTGGCAATTTACTCGACACATTTGACTCATTTAAAACTTGTGTTGGTGTCCTGACTTTTCATTTCCAGTGTGTTTAATACAATATGGTCGTTTCTCGTCAAAAGGGGAAAAGTGAGTATTCCTGAATTGTCTACGTCTAAAATTGTTAACTTAATCAAGCCAATCACGATTGAGTTAATATAGTATATGTTTTCATTAAATCATAGTCTAATCAAGGTATGTCAAATTACAGCATGGTGATGACACCATGGGAACACCAAATCTCCATCCCACCAGAACAGGGTGACATTTCAGCCTGTCTTTTAAAACAGATCTCACACTAAAAGGGCATTATCATAATTTTCCCAATGTCTCTCTGTTATCTAAGATGTGGTACCTGTGACAACACTTCCCCAGCAGCCCATGGAGGGGCTCTCCAGTCTCCTCAATGTGCTCAATGGTTCTGCCTCTTAACCCATTACCATAGGTGAAAAGCACCATGGTGCTTCTCCATACCCCCTCACCCAAAATACTCAGGTATTTCTCCACAGCATGCCTATCTTCCTCGGTGAAGGAGTCAACAGGTATGGCCATAAGGAACATACTAACTACCCTATAGGGGCACAGGGATGCACTGCCTCTCATCTCTAGTCTTACCTGCTTCCGTTTGGACAGACTATAAGACTCCAACCGGGAGGGTCAACCACTGTATTTGTATTTATTATGGATCCCCATTAGCTGCCAAAACAGCAGCTACTCTTCCTGGGGTCCAGCAAAATTAAGGCAGTTTATACAATTTTATACAGTTTATACAATTTTAAAAACATCACAATACATTCACAACACACTGTGTGCCCTCAGGCCTCTACTCCACCACTACCATATATCTACAGTACTAAATCTATGTGTAAGTGCATATGTATATGCACTATAGTGCATATGTTATCGTGTGTGTGTATGCATGTGTCTACCAATGTTGCTTCACAGTCCCCGCTGTTCCATAAAGTTTTTTTTAAAATCCAATTTTACTGCTTGCCTCAGTTACTTGATGTGGAATAGAGTTCCATGTAGTCATGGCTCTATATAGTACGGTGTGCCTCCCATAGTCTGTTCTGGACTTGGGGACTGTGAAGAGACCTCTTGTGGTATGTCTTGTGTGGTATGCATGGGTGTCTGAGCTGTGTGCCAGTAGTTCAAACAGACAGCTCGGTGTATTCAAGATGTCAATACGTCTCATAAATAAAAGTAGTGATGAAGTCAATCTCTCCTCCACTTTCAGACAGGAGAGATTAAGATGCATATTATTAATATTAGCTCTCTGTGTACATCCAAGGGCTAGCAGTGCTACCCTGTTCTGAGCCAATTGCAATTTTCCTAAGTCCTTTTTTGTGGCACCTGACCACACACGACTGAACAGTAGTCAAGGTGCGACAAAACTAGGGCCTGTTGGACCAGCCTTGTTAATAGTGTTGTTAAGAAGGCAGAGCAATGCTTTATTATAGACACTCTCCCTATCTTAGCAACTACTGCATCAATATGTTTTGACCATGACAGTTTACAATCTAGGGTTACTCCAAGCAGTTTAGTGATCTCAACTTGCTCCATTTCCACATTATTTATTACAAGATTTAGTTGAGGTTAAGGGTTTAGTGAGTGTTTTGTTCCAAATACAACACTTTTAGTTTTAGAAATATTTAGGGCTAACTTATTCCTTGCCACCCACTCTGAAACTAACTGCAGCTCTTTGTTGAGTGTTGCAGTCATTTCAGTCGCTGTAGTAGCTGACGTGTACAGTGTTGAGTCACCCGCATACATAGACACTCTGGCTTTACTCAAAAGTCAGTGGTTTTGTCGTTAGAAAAAAATCCGCTGCGACTGTCCTCCCTTCCTCCACTCCCTGTCCCACCACACGCTGGACTGCTTTTTGCCACTGTCAAAATGGTATTTCCTGCTGAACTCTACGTTTTGGATGCCTCTGTCAACAAAAAGAAACAATAACATCTCAATATAACCTGTGCAGGTATGCAATGCTACCATGTAGCCTAATATTCTCTATTTGCAATTGTCTTCTTTAAACCTTTGCCACAAACATGCAATTTTACACCCCAGCTCATCATTGAGCCTTGTGAGAGCAAAGCACTTACCTATGGGTACCACTGCTGTGACCCGCTGGTTCTGCCTTGTCCTCATGTCCTGCATGACAAGCATTTCTATGTCCTCTCCCTGCTGTTTCCCTCCTCCCATCCTCAAGCTCTCTCTCACCTGGCTGTACAACCTCTCCTGTATTTCCCTTGGACGCCTATTTATCTCAACCATCCTATCAATCTTCTCCAACAGCAATTGGACCTGAACCTCTTTGTCCCTGGCTTGGCTGTCCAGAACATGGAACTTGTTCCTACACCTCTCCACAAGCCACAGGAGACTCTTGTCCTTCCCTTGGATGTGTTCGTCGACGGTGGTTCCTCCTGGTATCTCAGCTCAGTGGGTTAGGAGCATGAAAGTTCGCTGCCAGATAGGGGCCTGGATCTACCTCAGATGCTCCTCCATGGTCCTCCATTTTCCCTGCCTGAAGTCCCCTGTGGCAGAGACCACCAGGAGGATGGCATGGGGCCCCAGGGAACAGAGGGATATGACTCGCCCCAGCACCTGTGCCACCTTGCCAAGGGTGCTGCGCCCCACGTACCATCCAGGCGTGTCCACCAACGTCACCTGTCTTCCAGCAACAGTACCCCTACCTCTTAGAGCTGTGAGTTTCCATTACCCCTGTGTGAAATTCCCTCATGCCCAAGATGATGTTCCCTACTGAGCTCTTTCCCCTCGGTCTCTCTCCAAGTAAAAGCAGGCTCAGCTTTGAAATACACGGGTCTTGACCTAATATGGAGTTAAACACACCTCAAATGTATTTTACATCTATTCATGCTTTCATTTTATTGAGTAACAACGTGTGATCTCATTATAGCTAATGCATGTGTGGCACTATTAATGATATGAGAATAGAATAGCAATCAAAGACTTACCAAGAGTGCTTGAACTGTGAGCTGCCATTTGAACGTGTCATTCTTTGTTACTATTGGGATGTGCAGTAGATCGCAAAAAGCCAAGTCCATGCTCCCGTGTTCATGATGACTTATGTTCCGGCGATAACAGAAAATCTCTTCTCCAACCTGTTATATTGTGAAGAGGGTACCTCCCATTTGCTTTTCTTTTGCTACTTTTTACCCTTTTTTCTCCCCAATTGGTAGTTACAGCCTTGTCCCATCACCCATGGTTGCAACTCAATATTAGGAAGGTGTTCCTAATGTTTGGTCTACACAGTGTATAGATTGATATAGACT
>NC_034191.2:41895512-41903012 GCF_002021735.2 Oncorhynchus kisutch
ACACATGTGATGTGATTCTATTTTGAGCCCGATCAAACAAACAAGGAAAGACGCGATTATACTGTATGATTAAATCACAGTAGTTTATCTAAGGGCATTAGTGAGTTATGAACATCAAGTGCTTTTCCAAATGATTCTGTTCAGTTGAAACGGTAGATCATTGCGAGTAAATGTAGTTTAATATTTGTTCATTGAAATAGGAGATATGAAAGGGGGAAATTGAGAGCTGGAGAGGGAGGGAGATAAGAGTAGGGGATTTGATTCCATTTCCAACCTCCCTGCCTTCTTTTGAGAGACACCCACAACCATATAATCAACTATTTCTACAGCTACAGTCACTGCCAGCCATATCATAGCACTGAAAAAAGAACACATATTTTAAGATTTTTTCTAAAGTAAAAAGGGAGATTTTACGACATTTCTATTTTATTATATATCGTGACGTTTTACTACAAGGAGATACAATGCATTTTACATTACAAAAGCGAAATAAGACGTGGATGCCAGCTATCAATCTGAGCATCGTGGGATTGATGGTTTATATTATGGGTAAGTAGGCTACATCAGAAGCGTCTATGTAAAGTTAACAGCAGATCGATATTTGGAAAGATGAGTGACAGAGGCGCAATTGTACTCACTTGGATCAAATGTGCTCCGTTTTCTCCCGCGTTGTGTGTGTAAGTGTGCGTGTGTTGTGTGTGCGTGTGTAGATGAGCGACATTTAGATATTCCTGAAATCCTGTATGATTATGGTTATGATTATGCTAATTAATAGACTGGTGGCGAAATCCGCCGCTTGTCATCACTATAAATTACCAACTTCCTCACCTCCAAGGCTAACACTTTACCCTCGCCATTAGTAATTCTATCTAATACGCCTGTATGCTATGTCAACAGACTCTGTCAAGTAACCATAACAGTAGACTAAACGATGTTTTCTTTCTTTTTTACTCCAGAGACAAACGTAGTGAATCACAATAAGCGTAATTCCAGTGTCCCAACGCCTGATCTATATCGAGGAAAAACCGAAACAACGTGGGGATTTATTATTGGCCCGCTATCTACCTATAGCTTATTCAGAATGTGTAACAGTCGTGTAACTATCAGGGCTCAGGCAGATCCAGTGATGCTCTCTCTACTGATGCAGGTGCGGGGTGGAGTGGATGGACGCTGACGCACGGACACCGCGTGTCTCCATCATCTCTGCACTAGAGACGCATCACTGGCAACATCGCCTTGCGTACAGGCTATTTGTAAACAGGCCTTGAATCTGAAAGAAATGGTCGTTTATCCTCAATTTAAAATAAAGAAATCTTCATAGTGTTTGCTTTCTCATAATAGCGGGTCTAAGCGTGACTGGCAGCTTGCTATGCCTCGGTCAACTGGCTATGACGAAGCCTGTACTGAGTTTAGCGCATCTGGGCGGATACAATCATCTATTCACATTGCCTCACTAGTTTAGCCTATATGTCTCGTTCGTTTACATAGCCTACACTTTATTATTCGTATCCCAAATAGCACTCAGGTAAAGATGGATAGTGAAAGCTCTGTTTTGTGCTCAGCAGAGGCCTGCTTGGCAACAGGCTACGGATGCGTAATGACAGCTCATGAGATGAATATCACGACCTGTATTAATGTTGATGCCATGACACCATTAAGCCTATGCAGTAGCCTAAACCGTTATGTTCCACACGTGCCTGTTGATACCTGTGTTATCATAATGTTGTAGAATATTACAAATGAAAAGTAGGATAAAAATGTGGAAAATATATATTGGAAAAAATAGCATTGCAATGCAGTGCCTATAGCCTAACACTTTCAAACTGTTGTGATGATGCAACTGTGTGTGTGTGTGTGTGTGTGTGTGTGTGTGTGTGTGTGCGTGTGTGTGTCATCTGGTTCACACTGTCTGGTCCTTGTGCAGTATGCAGCAGAAGAGATGACTAATACCACACCAGCCTCTGAAACCTTCACCATTTTAGAACGGTCATAGTATTGTCATGCTGCTGCGTCTCCTAGACTTCGACACCAGGGGGAGACAGTGCCACGCAGACATTGTACTTCATAGACCAGCAGCAATGCCTAGCAGGCAATGCTGGCATGCTGAGCTCACATACACATCCTCTCATGCTGTTTCAAGGAGCAATTGGTAATCGTAGACGTTTAGGAGCTCACAAATGCTATTTAACGACAGTATGGATGATTGATATAGAGGACTAGGCTACACTGGATGACTAACAACCAAGAGTATTTGTATTATCCATTCGGGTATTGGAATCTTTGAGTGCACCTTATAATTTAATCCACAAGGGGGCAGGCTAATCCACAGCCACTGTATAGCCCAGACTGTAGCCTGTACCATACCGTGGCTATGCAGCATTTTAGTTTGGAGCTGGCAGCATTTATTTTGTAGGATAGATCATACATTCTCATTCTCAGGATAGTGCCATGAGGCTGCTCCTTTTCAATGTGAGGAAGCCGAGAGTAGGAGTAGCTGCTCCGTCACGGAAGGGATGCTGTCGGGTACATGATTAGATAAATCTGTAAGGTACGGGCGTGGTGCGGGGTGTCGTTTGTGATCCCATAGACTCCTGCATCATGACCTTGCCTGTCAGCAGGTTCACCTTATATTGTGCCATGTGTCATATCAAAGATACATACCTCAGCCATCAAAAGATAAAGATCCAATACATTTTGACCACTGTTACCTCCATAAAGCCAAACGTAAAAACATTATGACCACCATATTAAGGCCAGTCCCTCAGTAATGTATTACACCACATCATCCTTTCCCCTATTGAACTCACCAGTCATTGAGTATGCTGAGCCATTGCCTACAGCCAAACACACACACACACACACACACACACACATTCACACTGAACACACACAGGACCAAGGACATTGGCAGTCACTTTTATTCGGGGCTATGTATCACTGGGCAGCTAACGGACACCCGAGGTCATGGGGAGGTCACGGTCTATGAGACAACCTGGTCCATCAACCACATTGTCAGCAGGCAGGTAGTGTTTAGAAAGTTGTGCCCTTGAGGTTTCTGCATTATGGTACATTTGCAGAAAACGTACAAATTCTATGGTAGCTATGTCAGACATAACACCCCATTACTTTACATGGAGAATAGGTAAATAACCCTATGTACCTTGAATGCCTAGAATTAGAAAAGAAATCTAAATTCTAAAAGTTGGCCCAACTCTCAAAATACATGTCTCTGGTCCGAACTAGTCTTGAACCTGGTGAAAGAGCAGAGGCAGAACCACAGTCTCAGTGGATTGGGGATGTCTTTTAGTTTGTGACATTTCCTAACACTGACATACCTCTTTAAAATCCTATGCACACAAGTATGCTCACACACACACACACACACACACACACACACACACACACACACACACACACACACACACACACACACACACACACACACACACACACACATTGAACCATTAAGTTTGAGAGTAGCAGCAGCGTAAAATAAGTTGGGGGGACAATGCAAATATTCTGGGTAGCCATTTGATTAGATGTTCAGTCGTCTTGTGGCTTGGGGGTAGAAGCTGTTTAGATACCTCTTGGACCTAGACTTGACGCTCCGGTACCGCTTGGTGTGCAGTAGCAGAGATAACGATCTATGACTGGGGTGGCTGGAGTCTTTGACAATGTTTAGGGCCTTCCTCTGACACCGCCTGGTATAGAGGTTCTGGATGGCAGGAAGCATGGCCCCAGTGGTGAACACACTACCCTCTGTAACACCTTCAGGTCGGAACCTGAGCAGTTGCCATACCAGGCAGTGATGCAACCCATCAGGATGCTCTCGATGGTGCAGCTGTAGAACCTTTTGAGGATCTGAGGACCCATGCCAAATATTTTCAGTCTCCTGAGTGCCGTCTTCACGACTGTCTTGGTGTGCTTGGACCATGTTAGTTTGTTGGTGATGTGGACACCAAGGAATTGAAGCTCTCAACCTGCTCCACTACAGCCCTGTCGATGAGAATGGGAGTGTGCTCAGTCCTCATTTTCCTGTAGTCCACAATCATCACCTTTGTCATCACCTTCTGGCACCACACGGCCAGGTCTCTGACCTTCTCCCTATAGGCTGTCTCATCGTTGTTGGTGATCTGAAAACATAATGATGGTTTTGGAGTTGTGCCTGGCTGTGTAGTTATGAGTGAACAGGGAGTACAGGAGGGGACTGAGCATGCACCCCTGGGAGTCCCCGTGTTGAGGATCAGCGTGGCGGATGTGTTGTTACCTACCCTTACCACCTGGGGGAAGCCCGTCAGGAAGTCCAGGATCCAGTTACAGAGGGAGGTGTGTAGTCCCAGAGTCCTTAGCTTAGTGATGAACTTTGAGGGCACTATGGTGTTGAATGCTGAGCTGTCGTCAATGAATAACATTCTCACATAGGTGTTAGGTGTAAAAGGGCAGTGTAGAGTGCAATAGAGATTGCATCATCTGTGGATCTGTTGGGGCGGTTTGCAAATTGGTGTGGGTCTAGGGTTTCTGGGACAATGGTGTTGATGTGAGCCATGCCTTTCAAAGCACTTCACGGCTACAGACGTGAGTGCTACGGGTCGGTAGTCATTTAGGCAGGTTACCTTAGTGTTCTTGGGCACAGGGACTATTGTGGTCTGCTTGAAACATCTTGGTATTACAGACTCAGACAGGGAGTGGTTGAAAATATCAACGAAGACACTTGACAGTTGGTCAGTGCATGCTTGGAGCACATGTCCTGGTAATCTGTCTGGCCCAGCGGCCATGTGAACGTTGACCTGTTCCAAGGTCTTACTCACATCGGCTGCTGAGATTGTGATCAAACAGTTGTCTGTATCAGCTGGTGCTCTCATGCATGTTTCAGTGTTATTTGCCTTGAAGCGAGCATAGAAGTAATTTAACTTGTCTGGTAGGCTTGTGTCACTGGGCAGCTCTCTCCCTTCGTAGTCTGTAATAGTTTGCAAGCCCTGCCACATCCGAGCCGGTGAAGTACGATTCGATCTTAGTCCTGTATTGATGCTATGCTTAAATTTTTGCTTGTAAGCACGAATCAGGAGGATAGATTTATGGTCAGATTGGCCAAATGGAGGGCGAGGGAGAGCTTTGTATGCGTCTCTGTGTGTGGAGTAAAGGTGGTCTAAGAGTTTATTTCCCTCTGGTTGCACATTTACCATGCTGATCGAAATGAGGTAAAACTGCATTAAAGTCCCCGGCCACTAGGAGCGCCGCCTCTGGATGAGTGTTTTCCTGTTTGCTTATGGCCGTATTCAGCTCATTGAGTGCTGTCTTAGTGCCAGCATCGATTTGTGGTGGTAAATCGACAGCTACGAAGAACATAGATGAACACTCTCTCGGTAGATAGTGTGTTCTACACACATGTATGCTCACACACGCAGACACACCGCACGCACACACACAGTGGATGAATGCAATGTCCTGTTAGCTAAGAAACCACAGGAAACTACAATCCCACTCTCCCCGCAAAACACACTCAGAGTTTAGTGGAGGCGGTATGGTAGAACCTCAACAAAAGCTTGCATTCTCTCCCGTGCTATTAGTGTTTAGGCTAGCCTCACAGCTGCATATGAAATGATAGGTGGAGTAGTGCAGTTTTGCATTTACACTCACAAAAAACAGGTGCTATCTAGAACCTAAAAGTGTTCTTCGGCATTCCCCGTAGGAGAACCCTTTGAATAACCCTTTTTGGTTCTAGGTCGAACCCTTTTGGGTTTCATGTAGAACCCTTTGCACGGAGGGTTTTTAGAATGAACCAAAAAGGGTTCACCTGTGGGGACAGCCAAAGAACCCTTTTGGGTTTCATGTAGAACCCTTTGCACGGAGGGTTTTAGAATGAACCAAAAAGGGTTCACCTGTGGGGACAGCCAAAGAACCCTTTTGGGTTTCATGTAGAACCCTTTGCACGGAGGGTTTTAGAATGAACCAAAAAGGGTTCACCTGTGGGGACAGCCAAAGAACCCTTTTGGGTTTCATGTAGAACCCTTTGCACGGAGGGTTTTAGAATGAACCAAAAAGGGTTCACCTGTGGGGACAGCCAAAGAACCCTTTTGGAAACCTTTTGTCTAAGAGTGTAACCTTTTTTTTATTGTATACGCCATGTATGATGTTAACTGTAGAGAACACATCTTGATGACCTGAAGTTATCTTGGTGCAGTGTGTGTGTGTGTGTGTGTGTGTGTGTGTGTGTGTGTGTGTGTGTGTGTGTGTGTGTGTGTGTGTGTGTGTGTGTGTGTGTGTGTGTGTGTGTGTGTGTGTGTGTGTGTGTGTGTGTGTGTGTGCGACCGTATGTATTTAGCTGCCTCACAGCAATCCAATGACATTTGAAAGTCGTTTCTACAGCACCGCAGAGCATCTCGTCCTTACCTTCTCTTTTACGATGACCTCGAGCCTCTGGGGAGAAAAATGAGCTGAAAGACAGAGATGGTGTGAGAGTGAAGAAGGGAGGAGGGAGGGAGAGGGCGCTACACTGCAGTATTTCCTGCCTTGTGATCGCAGATGAAGTAGTGCAGCATAAGCAAACGGTCACATGGGTGTTACACACTATGGACACACTTGCCTTATAGGATTAGACGATCTCTCTCAGAGTGCTATACATATTGCGGTATTATAGTTCAATATGTGTGTGTATCAGCCTATAGTTTTAGACAATGATGTTGGCATCAGACATACTCTTAACTCCCAGTAACACGTACGGAAAACATGTACATTTGTTCAAGATAGCGTTTAACTCAGAGATCACCTTCAGCGGTGATGAAGTGCGTCAGAGTTTCGAGCCAGGCAATGTTCGTGTATGATCAACGTCAACTCCTCATGCATGTGCTCCCTACTGACGTGATGTAACTTTCCCAACCAAAGCCTCTTGCACAAGACTTTCGTTGGACTCCCCCTTTAAATTACTGCAGAACCAAGTGCTACTCAAGTTCGGTTAGCTAATCTCTTAGTGTTGGCAGTGAGCTACAGTAGCTTCCAATTACTTCCCATTATGTAGACTTTGAGCGTCGTTAAGACATGCCAGCTGGCTAAGCATGGATGGGATCATCTGATTGTGAATGTACAGTGTAAGGATGTGATGGACACACTGTAAATTAACCCCCTCCTCGGTGTGGGAATGTACTCACCTTATAGATGCACAAGATACAGTACAATGTACGATCTTAATTTGATCACTCTTTTGTTGCTGAATAATTTCCCTACACGGCAGAAAATGTAACCTTGTAGGGTATTTGAGGTTTGAAAAGGCTTCTAAATTTTGTAATTTCCACTTTAAACTACAAGCAGACTTGAAAATGTATCAACCCTTACTGTTTCCTGTTGATGCAGGGTTATTTTTTTCTGCTGTAGCAAACAGGCTCAAATGAAAAACATCTGTATATAGCTCATTGGAAATATACAAGGGCAAGGCATAGGCTGGGAAGACATTCACATATCACTAGTAAATACTAGCGCGCAGGGCTGAGTGATGACTCTGCAAGT